>NC_135969.1:20244847-20459847 GCF_053455715.1 Rhinoraja longicauda | reverse complement strand
GATATGACTTATCCATGTTCTCCAGAGATGCTATCTGACCTGCTGAGTTACTCCAGCACTTTGTGGCTGTTTTTTTTTACAGTTCTCAGGTTCCTTTCAAGAACACAGCAGACACACTTCATGCTCCAGGTTTAATTCCAGTTCTTGGTTCAGAGGATGAGGACAATACTGAGTCTAACAGCCCAGGACTATCTCCTTCCCTTGGGAACAAGGACACTCATGTGTAGAGTTACACACAGCCCAGGGTCCCTGACCACTCCTGTCTTTATTGGCAACAGCATTCTCATTACACCAAAGATAGACACAAAAAGCTGGAGTAACTCAGCGGGTCAGGCAGCATCTCCGGAGAGAAGGAATGGGTGGACGTTTTGGGTCGAGACGGTTAGGGATAAGGGAAATGAGAGATATAGGCAGTGATGTGGAGAGATAAAGAACAATGAATGAAAGATATGCGAAAACAGTAGCAATATCCGTGTAAGGATTTACCCTTAAGTTCTCTACCGGTACTGTAGGAGAATCAAGAACCAGAGGACATATGTTTAAGGTGAGAGAGGAAACATTTAATAGGATCCTGAGGGGCAACGTTTTCACACAGAAAGTGGTGGTGTATGGAACGAACTGCCTGAGGAGGTAGTTGAGCCAGGGTACTATCGCAACATTTAAGAAACACTTGGACAGGTACATGGATAGGATAGGTTTAGAGGGATATGGAGCAAACACAGGCAGGTGGGACTGGTGTAGATGGGGCATCTTGGTTGGCATGGAGGAGTTGGGCCGAAGGGCCTGTTTCCGTGCTGTGTGACCCTGTGATTGTGTGGCTAGTTGTGTAACGTTGGTTCTCACCGGGAACGTTACAGCCAGGGATTATTTGGGTACTGGCGACTGCTGTGCGGCTGATAGGACGTGCCAACTCTCAAACTGATGAGTGATGTGGCAAGAATGCAAATTCTTTCTTTTTTCACTTCATTTCCTCCTCGGAGGAGAGTCTGTGAAGATTGGGCAGCAACAATAAACAAAGGAGGCCTGAAGCCAAACGTACTGCCCCTGATCACAGACCACACCCACTTCCTCTGGTTATCTCTGGGACAGTGAACCAAAATATCCCCTGCTGAGATGACGGGTCTGTTTTGTCAGACCTGCCCCAGACACTTCCGCCTCTGCAGCTGAGATTTCCCAGCAAACCTGTCGGGGCTCTAAGCCGCAGCTTTGTATGTTATCAGCTGAGTGGGAACAGGGAATTTATAACTCTGGCAAGGTGTACGGCAGAGAGCACACTGACTGGCTGCATCACGGCCTGGTTCAGTAACTCGAACGCCCAGGAATGAAGGAGACCACAGAGAGTGGTGGACACTGCGGTCCATCACAGGTACTGACCTCCCCACCATCGAAGGGATCTACAGGAGGCGCTGCCTCAAAGAGGCACCCAGCATCATCACAGACCCACACCACCCTGGCCACGCTCTCATCTCGCTGCTACCATCGGGAAGAAGGTACAGGAGCCTGAAAACCGTGACCTCCAGGTTCAAGAACAGCTTCTTCCCAGCAACCACCAGGCTCTTGAACACTGCACAACACCAACCTCAGCAACTGTGATCCTCTGTGGATTGTGTCTTTGGTTGCACTACGGACTTTGCTTTTGCACTGTGGTAATCTGCTTACTTAGTATTACTGGAGAAACAAGGAACTGCAGACGCTGGTTTACAAACAAAGACATAAAGTGCAGGAGTAACTCAGTGGGTCATCTCCGATGATCATGGATAGGTGACGTTTCAATAGGTGATATTCAGTGAAGAGAGGATCGTTTATTGCTCACTGATATCAGACCCCAGAGCCAATCACCCCTTTCATACACCCTTCCCTGAGGTGCTGCCATGTACTCTTACTCTTATCTCTACCACAATCGATTATTTTGTTATTGCACTTTAATATTTAGCTTTTGCACTACAGCCTTGCACCTCTCTGCTGATTTGCATTTGTTGTTGTAGTTATTGTTACGCCCATCATCTCTCCATGCAAGTAGGGATGTCTGTGCTTTCAAGCTGCTGCATCTTCTCCCAGAAGGTAGAAGAGAGAAAAGGGAATGGCGAGGTTCTGAAGATGGATCCCAACTCAAAATGTCGTCGGCCCATTCCTTCCACACTGAGTTCCTCCAGCAGTTTGTGTTTTACACAAGATTCCAGCATTTGCCGTTTCTTGTGCCTCATGCTTTACATAGTCATAGGATCATACAGCATGGGATCAGGCCCTTCAGCCCAACATGTCCATGTTGGCCAAGATCCAAGGTACCCCATTTAAGGTCATCCCATTTACCCGTGTTTCACCCATACCCCTCAAAACCTTACACGTCAAAGTCGTAGAGAGTTCCAGCACTTCCAACCTTCTTGGCAACACAGCATGGATATGACACAACGTGCTGCAGTAACTCAATGAGTCAGGCAGCATCTCTGGGGGTATCAAGGCCTATCCTTGTCCTCCAGCAATGCTGCCTGACTCACTGAGTTACTTTTAGGTTCAGGTTTATTATTGTCACGTGTACCGAGGTACAGTGAAAAGCTTTGTTAAGCAGATAGTCAAAGTTTACAAACCTGCCATGCAGCTGCAAGTAAGAATTTCATTATTCCGTGTGGGTACATATATACTCTTGACATATAAAGCACTCTTGGCTGTAATCAGATCATTTATACCATACCTAGATACAATCAATTCTTCACAAGGGTCAAGAACTTGAAACGTCACCTATCCACGTTCTCCAGAGATGCTGAGTTACTCCTGCACTCTGTGCCTTTTTGTGTAAAGCAGCACCTGCAGTTCCTCGTGTCTCCACGGTGGTTGTGGACTGGATGGAAGGAAGCAACGAGCCTGTGATAGTCTGGGTTGTGTCCACTCCTCTCTGTAGTCCACCGTTCACTAGGAAGTGGGGACTCGCCTTTGTACCCCTGCATCTGCTGCAGTGCATGGCCATCTCCCCCCCACCACCCCCAATACCCTGGCTGGGGGGCAGCGGGAGAGGACGGGCCTGGTCGGGTGTGGACTTTGTCACCGCTGAGGAGGGACTGAGGGATGGCGAGGGAACGGGAAGCGAGGAGCAGGGCACAATCTCTAAGACCGACAGAGTGCTGCAGTAACTCAGCGGGTCAGGCAGCATCTCTGGAGAAAAAGGATGGGTGATGTTTCAGGTCGGGAGCCTTCTTCAGACTTACTGCCAAGCTGTCATACAGTCATACAGTGTAGAAACAGGCTCTTCTTGCCCAACTTGCCCACACCGGCCAACATGTCCCGTCTACACTGGTCCCACCTGCCTGCGTTTGGCCCTTATCCCTCTAAACCTATCCGATCCATGTACCTGTCTAAATGTTTCTTAAACGCTGCGAAAGTCCTTGCCTCAACTACCTCCTCCGGCAGCTCGTTCCATATACCCACTACCCTTCCTGTGAAAAAGTTACTCCTCGGGTTCCCATTAAATCTTTCCCCCTCTCACCTTAAACCTATGTCCTCTAGTTCTCTATTCCCCTACTCTGGGCAAGAGACTCTGTGTGCCCACCCACTCTATTCCTCTCATGATTTTGTGCACCTCTATTAGATCACCCCTCATCCTCCTCAGTGATTGAACCTCACAGTTGTTGGACTTATTTCTGTCCTCACAAGCCTCTGCACCAAATTTGGTTGGCATCTGATTCACGTACTCCTTGCGATCCCGCCAGGCAACGGGAAATAACGGAGTGCTGGTTTTGGATTGTTTGGAAAGCACAATACTATTTTAGTTTAACTTAGTTTAGATATACAGCGCGGAAACAGGCCCACTGAGTCCGTGTTGACCAGCGATCTCTGCACACTAACACTAACACTATCCTACACACACTGGAGACAATTTACAATTATACCAAGCCAATTAACCTACAAACCTGTACGTCCTAGGAGTGTGGGAGGAAACCGGACACCCCAGAGAAAACCCACACAAGGCAGCACGCTGTGCCACCGTGCCACCATGTCCTCGAGAGTTGGGTAGCATCCCGCCCGGAGAGAGAGAGGTCCCAGTTCAGAGGCAACAGCTCAGCACCAAAGGCCTGGCTTCGTGGCGAGAGTTTGCTGTGAAAACCAACAGCAAAACAAAGGCCACAAGTTTCCCTGAGGCATTCAAAGTATTTAGACAATGGCAGAAGGATTCTAGCTATACTTTGTACTGATCAGAGTTTCCACAGGCTGGCATTCCACAGGCTTGTTCCTGACAGCTCGCCTCTACTGCCCACACTCTCCACGGACCTCACACTCCCTTCCTATATTTAGGATGAAATGCAGCTAGGTGCCAAGTGATTGGCTCTCAGATGCCTGCTCGTGCTCACCATTCACTGGTCCTTCCTCATCACCCCCCCCACCGTGCTGTCTGTACGGAGTTTGTACGTTCTCCCTGTGACCACGTGCGTTTTTTCCCCCAGTGCGCCAGTTTCCTTCCACACTCCAAAGACGTGCAGGTTTGTAGGTTAATTGGCTTCTGCAAATTGTAAATGATCCCTAGTGTGTAGGATAGTGGTCGTGTACAGGGTGATCGCTGGTCGTTGCAGACTCGGTGGGCCAAAGGGCCTGTATCCACGCTCTACCTCTAAAGTCCAAAGTCTAAAACGGGCTTGACCTCCCCACCATCGAAGGGATCTACAGGAGGCCCTGCCTCAACAAGGCAGCCAGCATCATCACACACCCACACCACCCTGGCCACGCTCTCATCTCGCTGCTACCATCGGGAGGAAGGTACAGGAGCCTGAAAACCCGTGACCTCCAGGTTCAAGAACAGCTTCTTCCCAGCAACCATCAGGCTCTTGAACACCGCACAACACCAACTAAACTACGAACTACAAAATGTTTTGGTTCCACTAGGAACTTCAGCCAATATTGGGGCTTTTAATTGATATTTTTGTCTATGTTTATTATGTTATCTATGACTACTGTATTTCCAGTACTCTGCTGGTCCAAATAAGAATTTCATTGTTCTGCTCATGGTACTTATGGCAATTAAACACTCATGACTCTTGACATCTGTAACGAGCTGCCAGAGGAAGCTATAGTATGCCAACTTGGCCGGCATGGACAAGGTGGGCCGAAGGGCCCGTTTCCATGCTGTACAGCTCTGTGAATCTAAGTTCCCTCGTCATTTGCTATTGGTGTCTCTAAGTCCCTCATCCCTGGAGTCATTTTGGTAAACCCTTTCCGCAGCCTTCCCACAACGTTTACATCTTTCACCCCGAGTGGATACAGTCCTCAGCTTGTGGCTGAACCAGTGATTTATAAGCCAGGCTTTGTCCTCCCTCCACCTCTCAACTCCAGCCTTCTCCTCCCTTGTCACTGCTGAAGAGGGACTGTGGGATGGAGAGAGAACTGGAGTTGAGGGGCAGGGTGCACCTCTAAGATAGACACAAAGTGCAGGAGCAACTCAGCACGTCAGGCAGCACCTCTGGAGAAGAAGAATAGGTGACGTTTCAGGTTGAGACCCTTCTTCAGACTCATGAAATGTCACCTACCGCATTTCTTCAGAGATGCTGCCTGCCCACTGTTTCTCCAGCATTTTGTGTCTATCTTCTGTGTAAACCATCTTCTGCAGTTCCTTCCTACCTATTTTCTCCCCCCTCAGTCTGAAGAAGGGTCCCGACCCGAAATGAGGGCTGTCAATTCCCTCCTCAGTGGCTGCCTGACCCGCTGAGTTCCTCCAACACTTTGTGTTTTGCAACAGATTCCAGCGTCTGTGGTTCCTCGTGTCTCTGGTTTAGCTATTCATTGTTTTTACCAGTCGGTTTTCCAGGAAACGTGTGTCAGTGACCAGGTCTTTTCCAGCTGACTGCCTTTACTGCACCAGCCCTGTCGCATTAGCCTGTGTAATGATTCCCATACTCTGCTCCTGATTTCAACACAGCCTCGGCTGGACCATGCCCCAGAGACGTTCATGACTTGGGGAAAGGTGGACTAAGGCCAACAGAGTCGAACAACTCGGAAACAGGCCCTTCGGCCCACTGCGTCAATGCCGACCTTTTTGCCAGTCTGCATGGTCGGTACGGTGGTACTGCGGGTAGAACCACTGCCTCACAGCACCAGAGACCCAGATTCAATCCTGACATCTGGTGTGTGGAGTTTGTACGTTCTCCCTGTGACAGCATAGCTTTCCTCTGTGTGTTCCGGTTTCCTCCCACATCCCAAAGACGTTATTTGGTCCTCTGTAAATTGCCCCTCGTCAGTGGGGAGTGGATGCGAAAGGGGGATAACATAAAACTAGTGTGAACCGACCAAGATGCCCCATATAAGCGTGTCCCATTTGCCTGCGTTTGCCCCATATCCCTCCAAACCATTCCTATTCACGTACCTGTCCAAGTGTCTTTCAAATGTTATTGTAGCACCTGCCTCAACCACTGCAAGCTCGTTCCATACACCCACCCCCCTCTGTGTGAAAACGTTGCTCCTCAGTTTCCGATAAATCTTTCCCCTCTCACCTTAAACTTACCTCCCCTGGTCTTTGATGCTCCGACCTTGGTTAAAAGATTCTGTGCATCCACCCTATCTATTCACCTCATGATTTTATACAGCTCTATAAGATCACCTCTCAGCATCCTGCACTTCAAGGAATAATCTGCTAACCTTCTTAACCTCTCCCTGTAGCTCAGGCCCTTGAGCCCTGGCACCATCGTCTTAAATCTTCTCTGCACTCTTTCCAGCTTGATGACATCCTGCCCACAGCAAGGTGACCAAAACTGAACACCTTACTGGTAATTAAAATGTCTGGACATTTCTTAAAGTTGTCAGTGATTGTGTTCCCACCATTCTCTCCGGCTGT
This sequence comes from Rhinoraja longicauda, assembly GCF_053455715.1. Classification (NCBI taxonomy): domain Eukaryota; kingdom Metazoa; phylum Chordata; class Chondrichthyes; order Rajiformes; family Arhynchobatidae; genus Rhinoraja; species Rhinoraja longicauda. Next base: position 20,453,036 of record NC_135969.1, on the reverse strand, counting down.
GAGTTCTAGGCACTCACCAATCTCCGGGTGAAGAAGGTTCCTATCAGATCCCCTCAAAATCACTTCCCCTTTACTCACCATCCATATCCATTCGATTTATTTATTCAGGTCGGACGCCGGAAGCTGTGACCAGTCCGTGGTCAGGCTGGACAAGGTGGGCCGAAGGATCTGTTTCTGTGCTGCACAGAAGCATTGTACGGGGTACAGTGAAAAGCTTTTTGTTGCGTACTCACCAGTCAGCGGAAAGACTGTACACAATTACAACGGAGCCATCCACAGTGTACAGCTACATGTAGGTTTGTTATGAAAACATGTACTGAGATACACTGAAAAGTTTTGCTTTGCATACTAGACAATCAGATCAGATAATACGATACAATATAATCAACTCAAACTCATGTACAACAGGTAGAGCAAAGGGGAAGATACAGAGCGCAGAATATAGTTCTCAGCATTATAACGCATCGGTTCCAGAGACAAAGCCCAATGTCCACCATGGGGTGGAGGTGAGTCAGACAGTACCCTAACTTATGGAAAGACCGTTCAGAAGCCTTTAACACAGGGTAGGAGCTGTTCCTGAGTCTGGCGCTGTCAAGCTTCTGTGTCTTCTGCCGGACGGGAGCGGGGAGAAGAGGGAATGACGGGAGTGGGACAAGTCTTTGATGATGTTGGTCAGGTGGTCAGTGTGGAAACAAAGCAGGGAACAGAGGGAGCTCAGCTCATCAGAAGGTTTGGAAGGAGGAGCGCTGGGAAATAAATATGACCTGAGGCAGGGGCCCAGGTTCGATTCTGACCTTGGGTGCTGTCTGTGTGGAGTTTGCCCATTCTCTCTGTTATCGTGTGAGTTTTCATCTAGCTGAGCCATCTAGCAGAGTTCAGTTTCTGCCGGTTTATATTGGTTTATACTAGTTTACATAGGTTGCCATTGGCTATAGTGATTGAGAAAACCAGCACGGAAACAGGCCCTACGGCCCACCGAGTCCACGCCAACCACCGAGTCCACGCCAACCACCGAGTCCACGCCAACCACCGAGTCCACGCCAACCACCAGCCACCCGTTCACACTAGTTCTGCCATCCCACTTTCTCATTCACTCCCATCACACTAGGGGGAATTTGCAGAGGGCCAATTAACCTACAAACACTCACGTCTTAGGGATGCGGGAGGAAACCGGAGCACCCGGAGGAAACCCACGCGGTCACAGGGAGAATGTGCAAACTCCACACAGACAGCACCTGAGGTCAGGATGGAACCCGGGTCTCTGCGCTGTGAGGCCACTGAGTCACATGGGTCACATTGTTGGTTATAGTGGCTGATGTTTTCCAAAGAAAATAGTTCCAGCCTCTTCAAGATCTGAAGCAGGCGCAGAGAGACCGACCGGGAGGCCATTCTGCTCCTTGTGCTGGTGCTAGCCCATTGAAAGACCAATTCCTTTGCATCCAATTTCTTTTCACGGACCCGTGTATTTTTTCACTTTCAAATATTTATCCTGGTCCTGACTACATTGCCACACGTACTCCCTCTATGCAGCCGTACGCACACAGTCCCACTGGAAGGTCACTTTGATTACCTGACAAAATAATCAGTTCTCCTGGAGTGTGGCCAGAGTCAGGAGTTGAAATGTCATCTGTACCATTCATACTTGCAGCAGCTTAACAGATCTGTAAACACAACAACACACTGATAAATATATAGTCATCAATAACACAATAAGTTAGTAACAGTAATGCTAGGTAACCGTAACATTGCAAAACTGAAGTCAGTAGTGCAACCAAAGACATCGTCCACAGAAGATCACAGTTGCTGAGGTTGGCGTTGTGCGGTGCTCAAGAGCCTGATGGTTGTTGGGAAGAAGCTGTTCTTGAACCTGGAGATCACGGTTTTCAGGCTGTTCCGGCCTGAAGGGGCACCTAGAGGAAACGCACAGGGAGAACATGCAACCTCCACACAGACAGCACCCGCAGTCAGGATCGAACACGGGTCTCTGGCGCTGTGAGGCAGCGGCTCTACCAGCTGTGCCACTTCCCCTCACAACCTTCCGACCTCAACTTCCAGACTCCCCTGCCCTTGATTCTGACTCTCTATCCTATCCATGGCATGCCCCTCGTAATGATATAAACCTGTAAATTCACCCCTCAGCCTCCTACACGCTCCAGCAAGAATAATCCCAGTCTGTCTCATCTCTCCTTGTAACTATAGTCCTCCTTTCCAGGTAACATTGTGTCAGTCTCTTCTGCACTCTCCCCATTGCTAGCACATCCCTCCTGTGGTGTGGAGACCAGGACTGTACACAATATTCAAAGTGCGGCCTAGCCAATGTGAACCTAGAGGAGGAAGACACAAAAGTGCTGGAGTTACTCAGCGGGTTGGGCAGCATCTCAGGAGAATGTGGATAGGTGACATTTCAGGTCAGGACCCTTCTTCAGACTGAGGGGGGGGGGGGGGGGTGTCGAAAGAAAGCTGGAAGAGAGGAGGGGCAGGACAAAGCCTGCAAGATGGGGGTTATATGGGGGAAAGAGAGGGGGAGGATTGTGTATTTACCTAAAATTGTAGAATTCAATGTTCACATGATTGGGGTGTCAGCCACCCAAGCAGAATATGAGGTGCTATTCCTTCTGTTTGCATGTGGCCTAGCTCTGGCAATGGAGGAGGCCTAGGCCAGAAAGGTTGGTGTGAGAATCTTTTTTTTCGTTCTCCAACTCTTTGCACTAACCTCGTCTGCCGCTGAGTCAGCTGAAAATCACTCCCATCGCACCAGCGTTTGCAGAGACTCCTTCCAACTAGTTCCACGCACAACGGGACATTAACTTTTAAGAGAGTACCTTATTTTTGTTTTGTATATTTGCACCAAAAAAAAAAGTCATTGTGTATTCATTAACAAAATCCTTTGCGTGATCTGAACCATGATCGTTGTTACTGAAAAATCCATCTCATGACATTGTGTGGACTTCAACACAGCGGGCACAAGGTGCCATCCAATACCGCTGCAAGGGAGATGTGCATCATGATGCAACTTCTTCCCCTTCTCTCTTCAAGCCACTGACCCATACACATTGAACGCCTTCCACCCCCTTTCCCAAGAATCCTGACAGTTCAACCATGGAGGTCAACCTCACCCGGGTCCTCCAGGAACGCCACGGGATTGCACTTTCCACCTGAGGTTACCGGGAGTCATCGGCCAGCCGGTGGACATAGGGCCACCTATTACCGGCCACCTTTGTCCTGAAGCTCCCCTTCTCCAGCTCTCCTCCCCCCCCCCCCCCCCCCCTCCACAATAGGTGTGGAGAGGGGTCTCGACCCTTCAACTCTCTCATAGGGTGGCACAGCAGCGCAGAAGGTAGAGCCGCTGCCTCACAGCGCCCAACACAGGTTCGATCCTGACCTCGGCTGCTGCCTGTGTGGAGTTTGCATGTTCTCCCTGTGACTGCTTAGGTTTCCTCTGGGTGCTCTGGTTTCCTCTCACATCCCAAAGACGTGGCCTCTGTAAATTGCCCCAGGTGTGTAGGGAGTGGATGAGAAGGTGGGATAAGATCAAATATCATGAAGAAGGGTTGCGACCCAAAATATCACCTATCCATGTTCTCCAGAGATGCCTGACCCGCTGATTTACACCAGCACTTTCTGTCCTTTATGTATGTGTGTAAGAGTATGTGTGTGTGTGTGGGTAAGAGTGTGTGTGAGAATGTGTGTGAGTGTGTGTGTGTGTGTGTGTGTGTGTGTGTGTGTGTGTGTGTGTGTCTATGACAGTGCGTGAGACAGTGTGAGAGAGATCGTGCGTGGATGTGTCAAAGAGCCACACTGTTTGGAAACATACCCTTCTGCCCAACTTGCCCACACCGGCCAACATGCCCCACCAAATCCTTCCCTCTTCACCTCAAACCCATGTCCTCCCGTTCCTGACTCCCCCACTCTGGGCAAAAGACTCTGTGCATTTACCCTATCCATTCCTCTCATGACCGTATACACATTTGGCAAGGGTTCCTCAGGTGACTTTGGAGATCCTGAGATAGATCAAACCTGCATTGAAAATAATAAATTGTTTGCTGCTCAGCTCCACATTACAGTTAGTTCCAGATTCCCCCGCCAAATTTAATTGTAGAGTATTGAACATTTCTATATCAGCGTATTGATCAAACTGACCTGTTTACTGCAGTCTATTGATTGTATATTAATCCAGCAGATACCATTAACTGATCACATGTTGGACTGGAATTAACTCTAGTTCACTGACCAAATACAGATGGATAGTCTTTTAGATATTGTTATGGTACCTGGCTCAAATAGCCACCACTCTCTGAGTGAAAACGTTGCCCCTCAGGTTCGTATTAAATCTTTCCCCTCTCACCTGAAATCTATGCCGACTGGATCTTGATTCCCCTGCCCTGGGCAAAAGACTCTGTGTATTCACCGTATCTACACTCGACACACAGACCAGAATTCCCACCATTGACTCCATCTACACTTCACACTGTGAACATCATCAAAGACTTGGTCCACCCCCCGGTCATTCCTTCTCCCCGCTCCCATCCAGCAGAAGATACAAAAGCTTGAAAGCGTGCACCACCAGACTCAGGAACAGCTTCTTCCCCTCTGTTGTCACGCTTCTGAACAGTTCTTCGATAAGCTAGGGTACTGTCCGATTCACCTCTACCCCATTGCGGACATTGGACTTTGGAACTGATGCCCTACTGTGCTGAGAACTATATTCTGCACTCTGCATCTTCCCCTTTGCTCTGCTTATGGTACTTGAGTTTCACCTTATTGTACTGAGGTATGGTATATCTGATCTGATTGGATAGCTTTCCACTGTACATTGCTACATGTAACAATAATAAACCTCCACCTCTGGTTAACCCTCTGTTATCAGGCTTCTGAATGGTCCTTCCATAAGCTGGGGTGCTGTCCGATTCACCTCTACCCCATTGTGGACATTGGACGTTGTCTCTGGAACTGATGTGCTGCGATGCTGAGAACTACACTCGAGTCAACTCACAGCAGCCAATTAAACTATTGACCAGTGCGTCTTTGGAACGAGGGATGGAACCGGAACAAGTCCTAGAGTGGCATGTACTCCCCTTTGTCCTTTCACACTTTTTATATAGAGCATAAAACAGTACAGAACAGGAACAGGCCCTTCAGTCTACAATGCCTGACCACAACAGCAAGTTAAACCAATCTCCTCTGCCCACATGTGATCCATATCCCTCCATTCCCTGCAGACCCACATGCCTAACTAATAGTATTATAAGCACCCCTTTCGTATCTGCCTCCACCACCACCCCTGGCAGCGCGCTCCGCGCACCCACCACCATCTGTGTAAAAAACCTTCCCTGCACATTTCCTGTAAACTTTGCCCCTCTCACCAATGGAACTGTGCGCTGCATTGCTGAGAACGATATTCTGCATTCTTCAATGGTTCAATGGTACTTTATTGTCACAGTGACAGTGACAGTGGGACAGTGAAATTCTTTTTTGCAAACAGTTCAGTAAAAATATTACTGCACATAAGCACTATCTTACATTAAGTACAAGTGTTTGGGAATAGTACTCAGACAGGAGACGAGAATCGCCAGGCTTTGGCAGCATTCTCAAGTTTAGTTAAGTTTAGTTTTTACCTAGGTAGAGTGAAAAGCTAGCGGAAAGACAATACATGATTACAATTGAGCCATTCACAGTGTTCAGATACATGGTAAAGGGAATAACGTGAATATTCCCGTTATATTCACGTTATAACGGGAATTATTTGGTGCAAGGTAAAGCCAGTAAAAGCCAGATAAAGCCGGTCACCGATAGTCTGAGGGTCTAAGTTGTAATGTGTGGAGTTCTTAACCTGACCGTAAAGGCCCGTCGTCCTGGCCGTGTTGCAGGGTCGGCCTGGCCAAGGCGAAGCTCTACCTATTGTACTTGAGTCCTGCCACAGTCAGGGTGAAGTCATCAGCCTTATCTGTGGCTCCCAGGCTTGGCATGTAGGCATGGTCGTCACGTGTTGGTCGCGTGTGATGTTGACTGAACACGAGTTGGGGGATTGCCCACTCACTACATTCTCCATGGATCTGTTCCCCGGGCATTGATCCTGCAATGACTGTTTGTGTTTGTCTGCTGGCAATGCACAGTCTGGGGCTAATTGATCAAAGGCAGGTCCATTACTGACTACCGATCTAGGTTTGATCATGCATTAGCTATTCATTATTGATCGGATATTGAACACAGCAGTCGGAGGTTGCGGGGAGACCTGGCAGAAACATGTAAAATGATGAGAGGCATAGATAAGGCGAACAGTCAGAACCTTTTTCCCAGCGTGAAAATGTCCCAGGCTAGAGGACATAGCTTTAAGGTGAGAAGTGTAATGGAGATGTGCAGGGCTATTTCTTTACACAGAGGGTGGCGGGGGCCTGGGACGTGCTGCCAGGGGTGGTGGTGGAGGCAAATATGTTAGTGGTATTTAAGAAGCTTTTAGATGGCCACTGGGATATGCAGGGAATGGAGGAATATGGATCAGGCAGAGATCGTTTTAACTTGGCATCATGTTCAGCACGGACTTTGTGGGCCAAAGGGCCTGTTGCTGTGCTGCTCTGTGCTATGTTCTAACCCATCCGCCCTCGTTCCCCCTTTCTGTTGAAGTGTGCAAGTCCCACATCATGTTCAGCACAGACATTCTGGGCCGAAGGAGGGCCTGTTGCCGTGCTGTACTGTTCTACGTTCCCTGAGGGCAGCGCTGAGGGAGTGCTGTGGAGACTACCTTCTCCTGGGACACATTTGAGTTCTAACTTTCTCTTAATTTTTTGACCTGAACTAGAGAGTGGTCCTGACGTACCATCCACCTCATTGGAGACTCTCAGACTATGGTTAATCAGACTTTGCTGGCCTTTATTTAACACTAACACTGTATCTGTACACTGTGGACGGCTCGATTGTAATCATGTATAGTCTTCGGCTGACTAGATAGCATGTAACACTGGATAGGGCAGCATGGTGGCACAGCGGTAGAGTTGCTGCCTTACAGCGCTGGAGACCCCGGTTTGATCCTGACTACGGGTGCTGTCTGCAAGGAGATTCCTCCCACACTCTAAAGACAAACAGGTTTGTAGGTTAATTGGCTTCAGTAAAAAATAGTGAATTGTCCCTAGTTTTTGTAGGATAGTGCTAGTGTACGGGGATCGCTGGTCGGCATGGACCCGATGGGCCAAAGGGCCTGTTTCTGCACTGTACTGTTTCTGCACTGGGCGGCACGGTAGCGCAGCGGTAGAGTTGCTACTTTACAGCCAATGCAGCGCCGGAGACTCAGGTTCGATCCTGACTACGGGTGCTGCACTGTAAGGAGTTTGTACGTTCTCCCCGTGACCTGCGTGGGTTTTCTCCGAGATCTTCGGTTTCCTCCCACACTCCAAAGACGTACAGGTATGTAGGTTAATTGGCTGGGTAAATGTAAAAATTGTCCCTAGTGGGTGTAGGATAGTGTTAATGTGCGGGGATCACTGGGCGGCACGGACTTGGAGGGCCGAAAAGGCCTGTTTCCGGCTGTATATATATGATATGATATGATATGTGATATGTATCTCTGAAATGAACTAAACCAAACAAAAGCTTTTCACTGTACTTCAGTACACGTGACAATAAACAAAACTAAATAAATAACTCAAGAAACATGACCCTGCTTCTCTTCCTGCCGAGATTCCTCAGCCCATTCTGGGTTTACCTCAGGTTTCCCAGCATCTGCATGTTTTTCGGTTTTCATTGCATTCATATCATATCATATCATATATATACAGCCGGAAACAGGCCTTTTCGGCCCTCCAAGTCCGTGCCGCCCAGCGATCCCCGTACATTAACACTATCCTACACCCACTAGGGACAATTTTTACATTTACCCAGCCAATTAACCTACATACCTGTACGTCTTTGGAGTGTGGGAGGAAACCGAAGATCTCGGAGAAAACCCACGCAGGTCTTTGTCCAGGGAGACGGGTCTACTCATAGATATCAGTCACCTTGAGAATTCGACTGAATAGTTTAGTCCTAGGCTGTTGTTTTCCTCTCAACCAAGTTACCATTACATTACTTAATAACACAGTAAACCGACCCGGGGAAGATCATGTTTCTGAACCTCAGCTCATTCAACCCTCCTTCTGAGTTGCTTGTGGTTTAAGCTGATGAATTTGTTCATCTTGCAAGACGGCAGCTCTTGCATTATGTTCCCAGCTCTGTGGGTGCACAGAGCTCAGAGGAATGAAGACCATAAGACATAGGTGCAGAATTAGGCCATTCGGCCCATCGAGTCAGCTCCGCCACTCAATCATGGCTGATCCATTTTTTTCCTCTCAACCCCATTCTCCTGCCTTCTCCCTGTAATCTTTGACACCCCCTATCAAGAATCGGTCAAACTCCGCTTTAAAAATACCTAATGACTTGGCCTCCACAGCCGTCTGTAGCAACGAATTCCACAGATTCACCACCCTCTGGCTAAAGAAATTCCTGCTCATCTCCTTTCCAAAGGTATGTCCTTTTATTCTGAGGCTGTGCCTTCTGGTCCAAGACTCTTCCATTACTCAAACCATCCTTTCCCCATCCACTTTATCTAGGCCTTTCATATTTCGCTAGGTTTCAGTGAGATCGCCCCTGACCCTTCTAAATTCTAGCAATTACAGGGCCAGAGCCTTCAAATATTCCTACGTCAACCCAATCATACCTGGGATGGTTCCCTTGTGCAACACACAAATCGCTACAACCTCCAGCTTCACATTTTGCTTTCCTTCTTTCCTTCCTGGCTCGAAGGGCTGAATGGCCTACTCCTGCACCTATTGTCTATTGTCTATTGTCTTATCGGACATCCTTTGTTTCCTTTTGTCAGAGAGTCATGCCTTTGTCATAGTCATGCAGGAAACAGGCCCTTCAGCCCAACTCACCCAAGCTGACCAAGACCCCCCCCCCTTCTAAACTAGGCCCTCACTCCACCCATAGGCCAATCAAACCTGGCACATGGATATGCAGGGAATGGAGGGGTGTGGATTATATGCAGGCAGAGATTGGTTTAACAGCATGGACATTGTGGGCTGAATGGCCTGTCATTGTGCTATGCTGTTCGGTATATGACTGCAGTATCACCACTACGAGGGGGCCTCAGCAGAAGAATGTTGGCGCTCTGGGTTTGGCTCGGACATAGCTACAGCTGCAGATTCCTTTCCCCAACGGACATCAGTGACCTTAGCTGGTTTCTAAAGACCATCCACGGTCTCACGCCCACATCTCCTGACACCGGCCTGCAACCCCCCAGCAACTACCTCAAATACCCACTGACCAGCTCCTGAGAGTTCTTAGAGAACAAACAAAACTGCAGCTGCTGGATTTGGAATCAAAAACAGAACTCAGGCAGCAGCTGTGGGAAGGGAGGAATGACTTTGGTCAGGGCCACTTCCTCACAAATGTTGACTGCTTTCTCTTTCCACAGGTGCTGCCTGACTAGCTACGTTCTTCCAGCACTTCTGTCTTCGTTCCTTCAAAGTTAACCCTCACCGATCATCTTTGTGGAAGTCATCCCCATTAACAACCGGTAACCTCAATTAACCAACAAATTAACCACACTAACTAACTCCACATGTAATCATAGAGTCATAGATTCATATAGCATGGAAACAGTTCCTTCGGCCAATATCCATGCCGATCAAGATGCCTCATCAAAGCTAGCTCCTTGCCTGAATTTGCCCCATATATTCCTCTAATCCCTTCCTAAGCATGTACCTTCCAAATGTCTCTCAAATAGAGTTATAGAGTCATACAGCATGGAAACTGGCCCTTCAGCCCAACTTGCCTATGCTGACCAAGATGCCCCAAATACATGTACTATCCCATCGGCCTGTGTTTGGCCCGTATCCCTCTAAACCTGTCCTATCCATGTATTGTCCAAATGTTCTTTAAACGTTGTGATAGTACCTGCCACAACTACTTCCTCCGGCAGCTCGTTCCATTCACCCACCACCCTCTGTGTGAAAAGGTTGCCCCTCAGATTTCTATTCAATCTTACCCCTCTCACCATAAACTTATGTCCTCTGTTTCTTGATTCCCCTCCCCAGGGTAAAAGATTCTGTGCATTCACCCTATCTATCCTTTTTTATAGTTTTTCCACCTCTATAATAAGATCGCCCCTCAGCTTCCTGCGCTTCAAGGAATAAAGTCCTGGCCTACCCAACCTCTCCCTAAAGCACAGGCCCTCGAGTCCTGGCAACGTCCTCGTAAATCTTCTCTGCAATCTTTCCAGCTTTATGGCATTTTTCCTAGATCAGGGTGACTGCACTGGACAAGGTACTCCAAGTGTGGCCTCACCAACGTCTTGTACGACTGTAACACAACATCCCATCTTCCATACTTAGTATAGAAGGGTCTCAATCCAAAATGTCACCTATTCCTGTCTTCTAGAGGTACTACCTATCCCGCTGAGTTACTGGGTTCTTCTATACTTAAGACCCTGACTGATGAAGGCCTTGACCAACCTTATCTCCCTGTGATGCCACTTTCAGGGAACTATGTACCCATACTCTTCAATCCCTCTGCTCTACAACACTCCAGGGCCTGGAAACACATAAAGGTTTGACTTCCCAAAATGTAAAACCCTGCACTAATCTGCACGTGTAGTCAATCTGCTAAGATTCCATCTCCAGATTCTGGTGCCCAGTTTAAGGCCAATGTATATTATTAGGAGGAACAGCCAAACAGGTTAATTAAAAGAACTACAGGGACAGGTATTAAATTAGGAACGTGCCTCCTTGTTGTATAATTAATGGCCTATTAACCAAATTAGGGCAATGCACAATTTTGAAAGACACTCTCTGTAGATTTATTCCCAGGCTGCTCATTTCAATGACAAAGGGATTCATTCGACGACAAAGGGATTAAAGTATCTGCATAAAATGGGTAATCGTGGAGGTGTGTTTTGCGTCCCTGCTAACATTGATCTCAGAGTTGGACCTCCTTATCTCCCTCACCTCACCCAGCACCCTGGCACCACCTCAGGAGCAAGACGTCGTCAGCACTCTGGGCTAGGATCTGGGCTGGGCTCTGATCTTCCAACCTACCTCACTTCCTTGCACTTTTTTGCTTGTAATTGTAGCACTATAACACCGTAACACTATATTCTGTTCTCTTGGATATTTTTCATTGCTCTATCTGTTGTACTTGTGTAAATTATTTGGTGAATGGGGTTTTTCTGAGAACTAGCATGGGCTAAATGGCCTCCATCTATGTTGAAACGCACAGGATGCAAGAGGCTGCAGTGAGTGGTGGACTCAGCCCGGTCCATCACAGGTACAGCCCTCCCCACCATCAAAAGCTTCGACACCAGGCACTGCCTCAAGAAGGCGGCATCTATCATCACGGATCCCCACCATCCGGGCCGTGCCCTCTTCTCGCTGCTACCGTCGGGCAGGAGGTACAGAAGCCTGAAGTCCCACACCACCAGGTTCAAGATCAGCTACTTTCCTACAACCATTAGGTTCTTGATCCAATCCACACAACCCTAGTCCTCCCTCAACAACGGAGCTCTACGGACCACCTCTTGCACTGCTGTGGAGTTGTTTTCTAATTTTGTATTGTTTTACCAGTTTCATAGAGTCGTACAGCAGGGAAACAGGCCCTTTAGCAAAATTCACCCACGCCGACCAAGATACCTCTTCCAAGCCAAGCCATTTGCATGCATTTGTGTGTGTTTGTGTGTGTATGTGAGTGTGAGCCCGTGACGTTATTGCAAGATTTTCATTGTACCTGCACCTCACTGCATTAGTAAGTCTGACAATAAACTCAAACAAACTTGGCCTGAAGCAAACATGGAAAAGCCTTGCCTTTGAATAATATTTTGCAGGTGATATTCTTTTGGCTCACTGCCAAAGATTTGTTTAGAGATACAGTGTGGAAAAGTGGAATACAGTGTGTAACAAAGTGTGGAGTCGTGCATTTTGGTAGTAGGAATAAAGGCATAGTGTAGCGACCATAGAGAATGGTCCAGGTCGTCGAACCCTCGGATTGGCCAGCGAGGTCACGTGGGAACGCGACCATGGGGATTGGTCCAGGGAACGACATCGCTGATTGGCCAGCGATGTCATGTGCGCGTTTGGCGCCCGATTTAGTCAGTTCGGCGAAGTCTTCAAGGAAGACAGTAAGTTTGTATTGGTTGTCCTGTACCTTGTTGTTTAACTTTGTATTCGTGTATTGCGGCTGCAATAAACTTCGTCTACAACCAACAAGTTTCGGACTCGCCATATTGGTGACCCCGACGTGATCTGGACGATCACCGACTGAGCAGGAACCCGACGCCTCGTTGACGATGACCGAGCAGGGCACACCGGAGTCAAGCGCGGCAGGCGTTCATCTTCCGTTATTTTGGACGTACGCACCGCAAGCTTGGTTTATCCACGCCGAGGCTCAATTCCATATAAAGAAGGTGTCGGACGAATCCACGAAGTACTTCTACCTCGTCAGCGCTCTATCGCCGGACACAACCAAGCGCGTGATGCGGTTCATCGTAAATTCACCTGCGGAAGACAAGTACGAGGCCATGAAGAAGGTATTACGGCGAACCTTCGGGTTGAATAAGCATGGTGGTGCGGCAAAACTTCTGCACCTACCGGATCTTGGAGACCAACTGCCTTCCGTCCTCATGGCCGAAATGATGATGCTAGCCGGTGAGCATACATTCCGCAAGAAACTTCCCGAGGATGTCCGACTGCTGCTTACGGATTGTTCTTTTAAGGACCCCGAAGCATATGCAGCGAAAGCGGACGCGCTCATAGCGGCAAAAAACAAGGCAAGTGGTTCAATCAACAAAGTCTCGACATCGGTGACCACTCCACAGCGACGGCAAGATGGCGCCACGTCTCCCGCCAATTCTCCGAAAGCCCGCCAAAAAGATCCGCACAAGCGCGGCTGGTGCTATTATCACCTACGATGGGGTAACGAATCCCGCAACTGTCGTTTGCCTTGTACCTTCGCGGGAAATGCCTCGGCCGATCGTACATAGGGGCAGTTACGATTGGCCAGAACCGGCGCCTCTATGTCCATGATCGATTCACGGACACAGAATTTTTGGTAGACACGGGAGCCATCGTCAGCATAGTGCCGCCGACCGACCTCGAAACCAGATCGGGTAAGACAGGTCCCACCCTCATCGCGGTTAATGGCAGCCCAATTCGCACTTTCGGTACACGGAAGATGTCCCTTGTGTTAGGCCTCCGCACGTACGAATGGCCATTCATCATAGCCGACGTCAAACAAGCGATCCTGGGCGCAGATTTTCTCTGGGCTTTTTCACTGGTTCCTGATGTCCGCGGTAACGACCTCCGACCCTCCGCCGAAGATGAGCACGTCGCTCCGACAATCGCCTCCTCGCCCAGCCCTACTGTCCAGGCCGTCGTCGCGGCCCCCGACTCGTATGCTGCGATTCTGGCAGAGTTCCCAGAGCTGCTCGTCCAACGTTTTGACGCACCTTCGGCTAAGCACGGTGTGGTCCATCACATCCGCACCGAAGGCCCTCCCGTTTTCGCTCGGGCCAGGAGACTACCGCCAGACAAACTGGTGGTGGCAAGGGCGGAGTTCAGGAAGATGGAGGAAATGGGAATTGTCCGTCAGTCTGACAGCCCGTGGGCCTCGCCGTTACACATGGTCTCCAAGGCATCTGGGGGGTGGAGGCCATGTGGCGATTATCGGCGTCTCAATGCTGTCACCACGGCTGATCGCTACCCCATACCGCACCTACAGGACTTTTCATCTGGGCTGGAAGGAGCGGTGGTGTTTTCCAAAATCGATTTGGTGCGAGGATACCATCAGATTCCGGTGCGACCGGAGGACATACAAAAAACTGCAACTATTACTCCGTTCGGGTTGTTTGAATGGTTGCGTATGCCTTTCGGTTTAAAGAACGCGGCACAGGCTTTCCAGCGACTGATGGACCGCGTGGGCCGGGGTTTACCCTTTTTGTTTATTTATTTAGACGACATCCTGGTAGCCAGCCCCTCAGTGCAGGAACACCAGGCCCATTTGCGGACCGTGTTCCAGCGGCTCCAAGACCACGGGCTCATTATCCAACCCTCCAAATGTCAATTCGGCCTGCCTGCCCTCGATTTTCTAGGGCACAGAATTACTCCTGCCGGCGCCGCCCCTTTGCCCGAGAAGGTGGAAGCTATCAGGGCTTTTCCCAGGCCCACCAGAGTAAAAGGGCTGCAGGAGTTCGTAGGCATGGTTAATTTCTACCATAGATTCGTTCCGGCAGCGGCGCGAGTCCTGCGCCCGCTTTTCCAATGCCTTGCAGGGAATCCGGTAGAGTTGTTGTGGTCCCCGACCGCAGAGTCGGCTTTTACGGCAGCTAAGGCAGCCTTGGCAGACGCCACCATGTTGGTCCATCCGAGCCCCTCCGCCCCCACGGCCCTGACGGTTGACGCCTCTGACGTGGCGGTGGGTGGGGTTCTGGAGCAGCAGGTCGGTGGCCGTTGGCAGCCTTTAGCGTTTTTCAGCCGGCAACTAAATTCGGCCGAGCTGAAATTTAGCGCATTTGACCGAGAGCTTCTAGCTCTCTATTTAGCTGTCCGTCATTTCAGGTACTTCCTCGAGGGCCGCCCATTCGTGGCATTTACGGACCACAAGCCATTAACATTTGCTTTTTTGAAATTGTCTGACCCATGGTCGGCCCGCCAGCAGCGGCACCTGACTGCTATCTCCGAATTTACCACAGATGTCCGTCATATCGCGGGTAAGCTTAATGCCGTTGCTGACGCCCTGTCTAGACCTGCTTTTCCCCCTATTTCGGCGGTGGACTGCGAAGTGGATCCCCAGGAGCTTGCGGAGGCACAGCTCCTAGCGGATACCGTTTCGGCTTACCGGTCCACCACTTCGGGATTGAAGTTGGCCCAGGTAGCTTGTGGGTCGGAGGGCACGAAAGTCTGGTGCGATGTTTCTCTTCCTCGTCCCAGGCCGGTAGTACCGCCCTCCCTTCAGCGCCGGGTTTTCGATGCCATTCATGGGCTGGCGCACCCGTCCATCCGCTCCACCTCTATCTTGGTAGCAGCGAGGTTTGTCTGGCATGGCCTGCGGAAACAGGTAGCGGGGTGGGCACGTTCCTGCGTGCCCTGTCAGACCGCTAAAGTCCAGCGCCATGTCCAGCCCCCCCTTCAGGATTTCGAGGTCCCGGCTGTTCGTTTTTTCCACATCCACGTGGATTTGGTCGGGCCTTTGCCTTCCTCCCGGGGCTACACCCACCTCCTCACGGTGGTGGATCGGTTCACCCGGTGGCCAGAGGCTTTCCCATTGTTTGATATCTCGTCAGCGTCTTGTGCTAGGACTTTGGCCCTTCATTGGGTAGCTCGTTTCGGGGTCCCGGCAGTTATTACAACTGACAGAGGGCCACAGTTCACTTCGTCCCTCTGGGCCGCGCTGGCGGAACTGTACGGGTCCAAGTTACAACCCACAACTGCATATCACCCCCAGGCAAATGGACTCGTAGAAAGGTTCCACCGTCAACTTAAGGCGTCCCTCAGTGCAAGGCTTGAAGGCCCGGACTGGGTAGACCAGCTCCCTTGGGTTCTTTTGGGCATCCGGACTGCTCCTAAGCCAGATCTCGGTGCGTCGTCCGCAGAGCTAGTATATGGCTCGACACTTCGAGTACCCGGAGATCTGTTTCCGGACCCTTCAACCCTGCTCCCTACAGTCCCATCAGCGTTAGCATCTCTCCGGGAACGGGTGGGCTCCCTGGCTCCAGTGCCGACTTCACGTCATGGGTGTCCCATGGTACATGAACCGTCTTCCCTGAAGGACTGTGAGTTTGTTTTTCTGCGTAAAGATGCCCATCGCGCCCCGTTGCAGAGGGTCTATCAAGGGCCGTTCCGGGTTTTACGTAAGGGAACGGCTACTTTCACCTTAGACATGGGCGGCAAGAGTGAACTCGTCTCGGTGTCCCGGCTCAAACCTGCCCATTTGGACCCGGATCAACCAGTCCTGGTCGGTCAAACCCCTAGGCGAGGCCGACCTCCGTTAGTTCCGCCCAGTCCAGAAACCCCCGTTCCGACAGTTCCTCCAGGACCCCCCGTTTCGGCAGTTCCTCCAGGACCCCCCGTGCCGGTAGTTCCTCCAGAACCTCTCGTTCCGGCTGTTCCACCAAGTCCGGAACCTCCGGCTCCTGTGGTTCAGGCTGTCCCTCTCCGTACTCGTTATGGTCGCGAAATCCGGCTCCCTGCTAGGTTCCGCACCTCGGGTTCTGGGGGGGGTCATGTAGCGACCATAGAGAATGGTCCAGGTCGTCGAACCCTCGGATTGGCCAGCGAGGTCACGTGGGAACGCGACCATGGGGATTGGTCCAGGGAACGACATCGCTGATTGGCCAGCGATGTCATGTGCGCGTTTGGCGCCCGATTTAGTCAGTTCGGCGAAGTCTTCAAGGAAGACAGTAAGTTTGTATTGGTTGTCCTGTACCTTGTTGTTTAACTTTGTATTCGTGTATTGCGGCTGCAATAAACTTCGTCTACAACCAACAAGTTTCGGACTCGCCATAATAGACTATTTTCTAAATGGGGTGAGAATCCAGAAATCGGTGGTGCAAAGGGACTTGGGAGTGATGGTGCAGGATTCCCAAAAATGTAATCTGCAAGTCGAATCGGTAGTAAAGAAAGCAAACTTGATGCTAGCATTTATTTCAAGAGGGCTTGTATACAAAAACAGGGGCGAAATGTTGAGGCTCTATAAGGTGCTGGGAAGGCCGCATTTGGAGCATTGTGAGCAATTTTGGGCACCACGTCTGAGGAAGGATGTTCTAGCTCTGGAGAGGGTCCAGAGGAGGTTTACAAGAATGATCCCAAGAATGAGTAGGTTTACCTATGATGAGCGTTTGTCGGCACTGGGCCTGTACTTGTTGGAGTTTAGAAGAATGAGGGGGGAACTCATTGAAACATACAGAACGGTGAAAGGCTTGGATAGAGTGGATGTGGAGAGGATGCTTCCACTAGTGGGAGAGTCTAGGACTAGACGCCATAGCCTCAGAATTAAAGGACGTTCTTTTAGGAAGGCGATGAGAAGAAATTTCTTTCATCAGAGGGTGGTGAATCTGTGGAATTCTTTGCCACAAAAGGCTGTGGAGGCCGTCAGTGGATATTTCTAAGGCAGAGATAGAGAGATTCTTGATTAGTACAGGTGTCAGAGGTTATGGGGAGAAGGCAGGAGAATGGGGTTAGGAGGGAATGATAGATCAGCCATGATTGAATGGCGGAGTAGATTTGATGGGCCGAATGGCCTAATTCTACTATTCCTTATGGCCTTATGAAACAGGCCCTCTGGCCCACCGAGTCCACACTGACCATCGATCACCCGTTCACACTAGTTCTATGTAACCCCACTTTCACATCCGCTTCCTACACACGAGGGGCAATTTACAGAGAGCCGGTTAACCTGCAAACCCGCAGGTCCTTGGGACTTGGGTGGAAACTGGAGCACCCGGTCACAGGGAGAACGTGCAAACTCCACACAGACAGCACTCGAGGTCAGGATGGAATTCAGACCGACAGACATGGATTGTTTTCTTTGGAACACCGGAGGTTGTGGGGAGACCTGGTATATGGAATTATAAACGTCATAAGTAGGGTAGACTGTCAGAACTATTTTTCCAGGGTGTGAATATCTAGAGGGCACAGCTTTAAGTTGAGAGGGGCAAAGTTTAAAGGAGATGTGCAGGGTGGTGGGTGCCTGGAACATGTCGCACGGGGTGGTGGGTGCCTGGAACATGTCGCACGGGGTGGTGGGTGCCTGGAACATGTCGCACGGGGTGGTGGGTGCCTGGAACATGTCGCACGGGGTGGTGGGTGCCTGGAACATGTCGCACGGGGTGGTGGGTGCCTGGAACATGTCGCACGGGGTGGTGGGTGCCTGGAACATGTCGCACGGGGTGGTGGGTGCCTGGAACATGTCGCACGGGGTGGTGGATGCCTGGAACATGTCGCACGGGGTGGTGGGTGCCTGGAACATGTTGCACGGGGTGGTGGGTGCCTGGAACATGTTGCACGGGGTGGTGGGTGCCTGGAACATGTTGCACGGGGTGGTGGGTGCCTGGAACATGTTGCACGGGGTGGTGGGTGCCTGGAACATGTTGCACGGGGTGGTGGGTGCCTGGAACATGTTGCACGGGGTGGTGGGTGCCTGGAACATGTTGCACGGGGTGGTGGGTGCCTGGAACATGTTGCACGGGGTGGTGGGTGCCTGGAACATGTTGCACGGGGTGGTGGGTGCCTGGAACATGTTGCACGGGGTGGTGGGTGCCTGGAACATGTTGCACGGGGTGGTGGGTGCCTGGAACATGTTGCACGGGGTGGTGGGTGCCTGGAACATGTTGCACGGGGTGGTGGGTGCCTGGAACATGTGGCACGGGGTGGTGGGTGCCTGGAACATGTCGCACGGGGTGGTGGGTGCCTGGAACATGTCGCACGGGGTGGTGGGTGCCTGGAACATGTCGCACGGGGTGGTGGGTGCCTGGAACATGTCGCACGGGGTGGTGGGTGCCTGGAACATGTCGCACGGGGTGGTGGGTGCCTGGAACATGTCGCACGGGGTGGTGGGTGCCTGGAACATGTCGCACGGGGTGGTGGGTGCCTGGAACATGTTGCACGGGGTGGTGGGTGCCTGGAACATGTTGCACGGGGTGGTGGGTGCCTGGAACATGTTGCACGGGGTGGTGGGTGCCTGGAACATGTTGCACGGGGTGGTGGGTGCCTGGAACATGTTGCACGGGGTGGTGGGTGCCTGGAACATGTTGCACGGGGTGGTGGGTGCCTGGAACATGTTGCACGGGGTGGTGGGTGCCTGGAACATGTTGCACGGGGTGGTGGGGGCCTGGAACATGTTGCACGGGGTGGTGGGTGCCTGGAACATGTTGCACGGGGTGGTGGGTGCCTGGAACATGTTGCACGGGGTGGTGGGTGCCTGGAACATGTTGCACGGGGTGGTGGGTGCCTGGAACATGTTGCACGGGGTGGTGGGGGAGGCAGATAAAATGGTGCCGTTTAAAAGGCCTTTAAATACACACATGGATATGCTAGGAATGGATGGAGATTATGTGCAGCCAGATAAGAGTTGGTCTTGGTATCATGTTGAGCACAGACTATGTGCCGCAGTGCCTGTTCCTGTGCTGTAGTTTAGTATAGTTTGGTTTATTGTCGCGTGTACTAAGGTACAGTGAAAAGCTTTTGTTGCGTGCTAACCAATCAGCAGAAAGACAATATATGATTACAATGGAGCCATCCACAGTGTACAGATACATGATGAACAGAATAACGTTTAGTGCAAGATAAAGTCCAGTAAAGTCCGATTAAAGGTAGTCCAAGGGTATCCAATGAGGTAGATGGTAGCTTAGGACTGCTCTCTGGTTGGTGAGAGGATGGTTCAGTTGCCTGATAAGGGCTGGGAAGAGACTGCCCCTGAATCTGGAGGTGTGCGTTTTATGTTCTATGGCTCTACCAGCTGCGCCACTGTGCCACCCTTTCACTGAGCTCCAGAGTGGATGGGATTGGTGCCAAAGGAATGCAAGTCTTTCCGTCTTTGGCTCTTGCAAAGAATATAGTGGAGGTAGCTGGCAGAGCAGGGAGCGGGGCTGAGCTGCTGGACTAGGCCCGCTGGGGGTCAGCAGCGGGCGCCATGTTTCAACTGGAGCCAAGGCCAGCTACAAGCAGATTAATGAGCTTTGACTTGTTACAAGTCGACTAATTGCTTCCAACAGGTCAGAGTGTATTAAGAAAACCTTCAGCGATTTCCCCCCAGGCGGAAACCAAAACACATTAACAGACTTCCCGCTCCGTGTCGGTCAGTGCTGGATGCTTGCAATGCTCACCACTCCTGCAAACTCTTCTAGAGTTGCACAGGCCCTTCGGCCCAACTGGTCCAGGCCCACAGTGATGCCTGTCTATGCTAAGCCCATCTGCCTGCATCTTGCCCCTATCGCTCCAAACCTTTCCCTTCCAATACCCATCGAAATTCCTTTTAAACATTGGAATCGTACCTGTCTACAACACCTCCCCTTCTGGGAGAGTTTTCCACTAGATGTGGGCATTTGTTCCCCATCCCTAGTTGCTCTCGAGGAGAAAGAATGAAGTTGTCTTAATGAACCACAGCAGTAGGAACACAATAATAAGGGCAGAGTAGTCAGCCCGATCTCTCAAGCCCTTACCATTTATTTAATCTATTCATCTAATCTATTCAGCGCCAGCTTCCTGAGCTCCAAGGAATAAAGTCCTAGCCTTCCCAACCTCTCCTTATAGCTCAGGCCCTCAAGTCCTGGCAACATCTTCATAAATCTTTTCTGCAGTCTTTCCAGCCTAACGATATCCTTCCAACAGCAGGATGACCAAAACTGAACACAGTCCTCCAAGTGTGGCTTCATCAACGTCTTGTACAACTGTAACATAATGTCCCAACTTCTATACTCAATTCCTTGACTGAAGAAGGCCAGCTTGCCAAAAGCCTTCTTCACCACCCTCTCTACTTGTGATGTCACTTTCAGTAAAGTCTAGAGGGATACGGAACTAATGCAGGCAAGTTGGATTAGTATAGGTAGGCATGATGAATGGCATAGATGTGGTGGGCCAAAGGGCCTGTTTTTAAGGAGAAGAGAAGGCACATCAGATGAACTTTGGAACAAGCTGCCAGAAGAAACTGGATACAATTGTGACTTTTAAAAGACATTTGGACAGATACATGGATAGGAAGGGTTGAGAGGGATATGGGCCAAATGCAGGCAAGAGGGACCGGCCCGGAAGATCAACTTGGGCGGCATGGACGAGGTGGGCCGTACGACCTGTTCTTATGCCCTTGTACTTTATGACAGTTCAACCACGATTCAAGGCGTGATGCCACTGTGGTAGGCTGATAGAAGTAGATAGGGTAGAAAGTCAGAACAGTATTTCCAGATGATCAAATACTGACAATAGTCAAGTCAAGTCAAGTCAAATTTATTTGTCACATACACATACACGATGTGCAGTGAAATGAAAGTGGCAATGCCTGCGGATTGTGCACAAAAAAGAATTACAGTTACAGCATATAAATAAAGTTAATAAGTTACTATAGTGTAGACAAAAGTTTAGTCTCTGGGGTTATAAAAGTTGACAGTCCTGATGGCCTGTGGGAAGAAACTCCGTCTCATCCTCTCCGTTTTCACAGCGTGACAGCGGAGGCGTTTGCCTGACCGTAGCATCTGGAACAGTCCGTTACTGGGGTGGCAGGGGTCCCTCATAATCTTACTTGCTCTGGATCTGCACCTCCTGATGTATAGGTCCTGCAGGGGGACGAGTGTAGTTCCCATGGTGCGTTCTGCCGAACGCACTACTCTCTGCAGGGCCATCCTGTCCTGGGCAGAGCTGTTCCCAAACCAGACTGTAATGTTGCCGGACAGGATGCTCTCTACAGTCCCAGAGTAGAAGCAATGAAGGATCCTCAGAGACACTCTGAATTTCCTCAGTTGCCTAAGGTGGTAAAGGCTCTGCTTTGCCTTACCCACCAGTGCAGCGATGTGCGTTGCCCACGTCAGATCCTCTGTGATGCGGACTCCCGAGTATTTAAAACTGCTCACCCTATCCACAGTAGACCCATTTATCTCCAGTGGCGTGTACGTCCTTGGATGTTTAGCCCTTCTGAAGTCCACAATCAGCTCCTTCGTTTTAGTGACATTCAAGAGGAGGCTATTGTCCTGACACCAGAGTGCCAGATCAGCCACCTCCTCCCGGTAGGCCTTCTCATCGTTGTTGGAGATCCGGCCCACCACCACAGTGTCATCAGCAAACTTGATGATGGAGTTTGAGCTGAACCTGGCCCCACAGTCATGTGTGTACAGGGAGTACAGTAGGGGGCTAAGGACGCAACCCTGGGGGGATCCTATGTTCAGGGTGAGGGAGCTAGATGTGTGTTCCCCCATCCTGACCACTTGGGGCCTGGCGGTGAGAAAGTCCAGGACCCAGGCACACAGAGGGGTGCTAAGCCCCAGTTCCAGCAGCTTCTCAACCAGTCTGCTGGGGACTATTGTGTTGAATGCTGAACTAAAGTCAATGAACAGCATCCTCACATAGCCCCCCTGGTTGTCCAGATGAGAGAGAGCGGTGTGTAGAACCTGGGAGACCGCATCATCCGTGGATCTGTTCGGACGGTATGCGAACTGTAGTGGGTTCATGTTGCGAGGAAGGAGGGCGCAGATGTGCTTCTTGATTAGTCTCTCGAAGCATTTCATGATAACCGAGGTGAGGGCCACCGGTCGGTAGTCATTCAAACAAGCTGGAGAGGCATTCCTTGGCACTGGTATGATGATGGATCTTTTGAAGCATGCAGGGACCACGGACTTGGCCAAGGAGAGGTTGAATATTGTGGTGAGCACTGGAGCAAGCTGAGTAGCACAAGACTTTAGTACTCGCCCAGATATACCATCTGGGCCTCCAGCTTTCTTCGTGTTCACACGCGTCAGAGCCCACCTCACCTCATGCTCGGACACCGAGAATCTGTGCACATCCCCGGCGGTGGATCCCCCTCCAGCCTCGCTAGCCAGCGCCCCTTCGGTGCTGTTTTTAGACGGCGAGCTGGTGGTGTTACCCGTCTCAAACCGTGCATAAAAAGAGTTCAGGTCATCAGCTAAGGAGGAGCCGGCACTTCCGGTTGAGGGGGTGCTGGACCTGTAGCTAGTTATAGCCCGTAGCCCCTGCCAAAGGCGCCTGGTGTCCTGCTGCTCCATCTGTGACTCCATCTTGTCCCGGTACCTCCTTTTTGCATCCTTCACTGCCTTCCGCAGTCGGTAGGACTCTCCCTTGTAGTCGTCCATGTTGCCGGATGCCAGACCGGAGTTGTAAGCAGCGGTGCGAGCATTCAAGGCCACGCGAATAGACCTGTCCACCCAGGGTTTTTGGTTAGGGAAGATACTGACCCTTACCGTGGGGATGATGGTATCGGCTATTGTGGCAATGAAGTCCGTAACCGCTTCCGCAAACTCATTTACGTCTCTGGAACTTGCTTGGAACATGTTCCAGTCGACTTCGCTCAGTGCATCCTGCAGCATGGCCTCTGAATGGTCAGACCACCGCTTTACGTCCCTCGTCACTGTCGCTTTCCGTACTATCCGTTGTTTATACTCCGGCAGTAGGAAAATGGCAGCGTGGTCAGATTTTCCAAAAGGAGGGAGAGAAACAGCCTTGTAGCCTTTCCTGAACGGCGTGTAGCAGTGGTCCAAAGTTCTTTCCCCCCTGGTGACACACGTGATGTGTTGGTAGAAGTTGGGCATGACCTTTTTGAGATTTCCCCTATTGAAATCTCCAGCCACCAGCACAGCCGCATCAGGGTTCTTGTTTTAGTGTTGACACAACACATCGTGTAGGGCCGACAGTGCCACGTCGGTGTCCGCATGCGGTGGGATATAGACGGCTGTGATGATCACCGAGCTGAACTCCCGGGGTAGGTAGAATGGTCGGCATAAGATAGTTAGATGTTCCAGGTCCGGCGAGCAGGAACGAGAAAGCGTCTTAATATTTCCAGGATTGCACCAGTTATTATTGGTCAAGAAGCAGACTCCTCTGCCCTTGGATTTCCCGGATTCTTCCGTTCTGTCCGCCCGGAAAACAGTGAAGGACTCGGATGGGCAGATCACCTGGTCAGGCACCAGCGGGGTCAGCCATGTCTCAGTCAGACAAAGGATGTTGCAGATCCTTATGTTCCTTATGACAATAGACAATAGACAATAGGTGCAGGAGGAGGCCATTCGGCCCTTCGAGCCAGCACCGCCATTCAATGTGATCATGGCTGATCATTCTCAATCAGGACCCCGTTCCGGCCTTCTCCCCATACCCCCTGACTCCGCTATCCTTAAGAGCTCTATCCAGCTCTCTCTTGAATGCATTCAGAGAATTGGCCTCCACTGCCTTCTGAGGCAGAGAATTCCACAGATTCACAACTCTGACTGAAAAAGTTTTTCCTCATCTCAGTTCTAAATGGCCTACCCCTTATTCTTAAACTGTGGCCCCTTGTTCTGGACTCCCCCAACATTGGGAACATGTTTCCTGCCGCTGTGAGGCAGTGGACAGGTGAGGGTGAGATGACAAAGGGGTGGTGGGGTCTGGAATGCACTGCCAGGGCTGGTGGTGGAGACAGATATAATAGTGGCATTTTAGATTGGGCAGCACAGTGGTTCAGCGTTAGAGTTGCTGCCTCACAGCGCCAGAGACCCGGGTTCAATCCTGAACCCGGATATAGGTGCTGTCCGTACGGAGTTTGTACATTCTCCCTATGACTGCGTGGGTTTTCTCCGGTGCTCCGGTTTCCTCCAAAGACGCATAGGTTAATTGTAGGTTAATTGGCCCTCTGTAAACTGTCCCTAGTGCGTAGGATAGAACCAGTTTAGGGGTGGTTGTTGGTCGGTGCCGACTCGATGGGCCGAAAAGCTTGTTTCCACGCTGTATCTCTAAACTATACTAAACTAAACTAACTTAGACAGGCACATGGATAAACAAGGAATGGAGGGATATGGGTCACGTGCAGGTAGCGGAGATTAGTTTAGCTTGGCATCATGTTCAGCATGGACAATGTGGGCCGAAGGGCCTGTTGTTGTGTCATTGAGCTCTGTGCAACCACCATTGGAGGTGTGATTCCACTGTGGAATCCACCCTCGCCTCTACTCCTGGTCCGAGCTGCTGGACCCCATCCCCACCTCTCCGGAACAGGGATCCTGATGGGTTGGACGACGCTCCAATGGGTTGCCAATCAAGGGCAGGGACTGGAGCCTGCCTTGGTTGCGTCATCGGAGGCCTGCTTGAAAACGTGATCATTATTCCCACGAGTGGCCCGGACAATGTCATGCTTGCATCGAGCCACTGTCTCCAGCGGGATCACCGGGCGTGGTGCGAGCTGGTGAATCTCAGCGGGTCACTGATCATAGGGCGTGGTGTGAGGTGGTGAATCTCGGCGGGTCACTGATCACAGGGCGTGGTGTGAGGTGGTGAATCTCAGCGGGTCACTGATCACAGGGCGTGGTGTGAGGTGGTGAATGTCAGCAGGTGATGTGAGTGGTGAATCTTGGCGGGTCACTGATCACAGGGCGTGGTGTGAGCTGGTGAATGTCGGCGGGTGGTGTGAGCTGGTGAATGTCAGCGATCAGCGGCCACTTTGGCCACAGCTTCGTCACCCACTCTCAGTCAAAATGTCTCCATTGTGATGTCACAGAAGTGCAGCAATGAGGGGCTTGGGCTGCTGACGGGCTGTGACCAGCTCAGATCACCACATCCCGTCCCCTCCACCTGCCTCACCCCGCTGCCTTCTGCCCGACACCCACACTCTTCTCCGTGACCCCGTGGACCATGGCCCGCCCAGACCACTCG
The DNA here is from genome assembly GCF_053455715.1 of Rhinoraja longicauda. Lineage (NCBI taxonomy): Eukaryota > Metazoa > Chordata > Chondrichthyes > Rajiformes > Arhynchobatidae > Rhinoraja > Rhinoraja longicauda. The sequence goes on along the minus strand of NC_135969.1, from coordinate 20,427,684 downwards.
ACGAGGGAAGGACGGAAGGAATTTGGGACAGGTGCAGAGGATGCAGCCAAGGGCGATCCCAGCCATGAGGGCCTTCCAGTCTGCCGAGTGAATGAAGTCAGGGTGGGTGTCTTTAGCATTGGAAAGTTAAGAGGAGATTGAATGATAAACACAAAGTGCTGGAGAGCTATGAGAAGTGTAGACTGGATAGACAATCAGAACCATTGTCACCAGGGTGGAGATGCCAAAGACGAGAGGCAGAGCTTTAAGGTGAGAGGTGCAAAATTTAAAGGAGATGTGCGGGACAAGTTTTTTTACATAAAGGGTGGTGGGTGCCTGGAACACACTGCCAGGGGATGTGGTGGAGGCAGATACATTAGGGGCATTTCAAAGACTTTTGGATAGGCACATGGATATGCAGGGATTGGAAGGATATTAGGTATATGCAGGCAGATAAGTGATGGTCTTGGCATCATGTTTGGCACAGACATTGTGGGCCGAAGGGCCTGATCTTGTGCTGTAGTTTTCTATTTCTATGTTCTAAAATCAGTGTCATAGGGTCTGATAAAGAGTTCTGACCCAAAAAGTCACCTATCCATAGCCCCTGACACCCTTACCAATCAAGGGAGGAGAGTTACTGGAATTTTTAGGAACAGCCAGCATGGTTTTGAGTGTGGCTAATCATGTCTACCGAATTTGATTGAGTTTTTCAAAGAGGTGACGAAGAAGATGGACAAGGGCAAGATATAGTCTATATTGTGGATTTTAGCAAAGCCTTTGCCAAGATTCCACATGGTAGGCTAGTTAGGCTAGTTAGCAAAGCCTTTGCCAAGATTCCACATGGTAGGCTAGTTAGGCTAGTTAGCAAAGCCTTTGCCAAGATTCCACATGGTAGGCTAGTTAGGCTAGTTAGCAAAGCCTTTGCCAAGATTCCACATGGTAGGCTAGTTAGGCTAGTTAGCAAAGCCTTTGCCAAGATTCCACATGGTAGGCTAGTTAGGCTAGTTAGCAAAGCCTTTGCCAAGATTCCACATGGTAGGCTAGTTAGGCTAGTTAGCAAAGCCTTTGCCAAGATTCCACATGGTAGGCTAGTTAGGCTAGTTAGCAAAGCCTTTGCCAAGATTCCACATGGTAGGCTAGTTAGGCTAGTTAGCAAAGCCTTTGCCAAGATTCCACATGGTAGGCTAGTTTGAAAGACTAGATCAAAAGTCAAGAATGCTTAATTGTCACAGAAAGAAGCAAAGTGCTGGCGTAACTCTACGGGTCAGGCAGCATCTCTGGAGAACATGGATAGGTGATGTTTCAGCTCAGGACCCTTCTTCAAAAGTCAAAACTCCAGCACTTTGTGTCTTTTTTATGTAAACCAGCATCTGTGTCTACTTCTGTGTTTAATTGTCATTTTTACCAACAATGTACAGTAGTTGTCTACACAGTTTAGAGCTTAGGATACAAAACTGGATGGGTGGATGGTGTGGTGGTGGAGCGCTGTGATTCAGGCTGGAGGGCCGGGACTGGTGGTTTACCTCAGGGATCGGTGCTCAGGCCACTGCTGGTTGTCTTTTGTATTAACAATTTGGATGAAAATGTAAGGGCCTGATTACCTGGAGGGGATATGGGAAGGAGAGGGCTGAGAATGGGTTCCAGTGGAAAATGAAAGGCGAGCATAGATAATGGCACATGAGTAGGCTGTTCTTTACACAGAGGGTGGTGGGGGCCTGGAGCACATTGCCAGGGGTGGTGGTGAAGGCAGGTACGATAGCGTTTAAGAGGCTTTTAGTTAGGCATGGATATGCATGGAATGGAGGGACGATGAATCACACGCAAGCGCAGAGGAGATTAATTTAGCTTGGCATCATGGTCAGCATGGACATTGTGGGGTGAAGGGCCTATCCCTGGGCTGTACTGTTCTATGTTCCATATACAATGTCTTATTTGAATTTGAGTTTAGTTTACTGTTACGTGTACAGTTTAAAAAAAATTGTTGCATGCTAACTGGTCAGCGGAAAGACAATGAATGATTACAATTGAGCCACATAGCACAGATACATGATAAAGGGAACAATGTGAATAGCATTTAGTGCAAGATAAAGCCAGCAAAGTCCAGGTTTAGAGGGATATGTACCTAATATGGGCAGGTAGGACTAGCGTAGAGGGGCGTCTTGGTCGGCACGGACAAGTTGGACCAATGGCTTTGGTTCCAACTGTGGGTGTACCCCTTAGAGGGAGTACAGAGAAGGTTCACCAGATTGATCCCTGGAATGGCAGGACTTTCATATGAAGAAAGACTGGATAGACTAGGCTTATACTCGCTGGAATTTAGATGACTGAGGGGGGATCTTATTGAAACATATAAAATTCTTAAGGGGTTGGAGAGGCTAGATGCGGGAAGATTGTTCCCCATGTTGGGGAAGTCCAGAACCAGGGGCCACAGCTTAAGGATAAGGGGGAAGTCTTTTAGGACCGAGATGAGAAAACATTTCTTCACACAGAGAGTGTTGAGTCTGTGGAATTCTCTGCCACAGAAGGTAGTTGAGGCCATTTCATTGGCTATATTTAAGAGGGAGATAGATGTGGCCCTTGTGGCTAAAGGGATCAGGGGGTATGGAGAGAAGGCAGGTACAGGATACTGAGTTGGATGATCAGCCATGATCATATTGAATGGCGGTGCAGGCTCGAAGGGCCGAATGGCCTACTCCTGCACCTATTTTCTATGTTTCTATGTTCCATGTTCTATGGTCCATGTCCTATTCAGCTCCGCACGCAGCTAAGACAGAGAGCCAGGTCATGGCTGATCTTTGACTCGGGCACCTCTTCCCTGCACTGGTCTGGACCCAGTAGAGGTGTACACAATACTCTAGGTGTGGTCTAATCCGGGCTCCATAAACATCTTTAACATCTCTCCCCTTGTATTCAAATTCTGCCACATTTAAGTCTAAGGTTTTGTTTGCCTTCCTCAAGATCTGTTCCAACTGGATGCAAATGTTCAGTAGTTTGTGTAGAAATGCACCCAAGTCCTTCTGAACATCTTTCAGTCTCTCAGCATTTTGGAAATAATCTGTATTCTTAAATTTTCCTGCAAAGTGCATGCCCTGGCAACTGCCCACACTATATTTTATCTGCTGTGTGTTCTCCCAAGGGCTCTCTGCATTCCACACTTGGATATATTGCACTTGATACCTTTGCCCGACTCACTAACAGGTAGCGTAAGAAAATAACTGCAGATGCTGGTACAAATCGAAGGTATTTATTCACAAAATGCTGGAGTAACTCAGCAGGTCAGGCAGCATCTCAGGAGAGAAGGAATGGGTGACGTTTCGGGTTGAGACCCTTCTTCAGACTGATATCAGGGGGGCGGGACAAAGGAAGGATATAGGTGGAGACAGGAAGACAGTGGGAGATCTGGGTAGGGGGAGGGAGAGAGAGGGACAGAGGAACTATCTAAAGTTGGAGGTCAATGTTCAAACCGCTGGGCTGCAAGCTGCCCAAGGCAAAATATGAGGTGCTGTTCCTCCAATTTCCGGTGGGCCTCAATATTTCCACCACTCCCTCCCAGCCCAATGTGACCACATTCTTCTCTCTGCTGAGGAATCCTCAGTTTGCACCAGTACATCTCCCCACCCCACACCGTCCCACCTACTGACGCTGGCCTTGGTTTATTATTGTCATGTGTTTCAAGGTGCAGTGAAAATGTTTGTTTTGCATGCTATCTAATCAAATCATACCATACATGCACAAAGGGAAAACAGAGCGCAGAATATAGTGTGAGTCTCCAAGAAATAGGAATACAGGTTAAAAAAAAGTGCAAGGTTTGCAATGAGGTGGGTTGGAAAATCAAGACTACATCCCAGCCTATGATAGTAGTTCAGTAGTCTGATAACAGCAGGGAAGCAGCTGTTCCTGAGACTGGTGGTACGCGCTTTCAAGCTGTTTGTACCTTCTGCCCGATGAGGGAGGGGAGGAGAGGGATTGACCGGGGTGTGAGTGGTCCTTGATTATGTTGGCTGCTTTCCCGAGGCAGCGTGAAGTGTAGATGGAGTCGATGGTGGGGAGTCTGGTCCGTGTGATGGACTGGGCTAGATCCACAACTCTCTGCAAATTCTTGCGGTCTTGGGCAGAGCTGTTCCCAAACCAAGCTGTGATGCATCTCGATAAGATGCTTTCAACAGTGCATGTGCAGACGTTGGTAAGACTTGTTGGAGACGTGGCGAACCTCCTTTGTCCTCTGAGGAAGAGTCCTCTATGGAAGACTCCAATTTTATTTCATCATTCCTTGTGTGACAATTTATCTGCTGGAAATCCTAATACCTTGCATCGCTCATCAATTCTCTTATTTACAACCCCACAAATTCCAATAGATCTCTAAATATATCCCTTCCAGTAATCAGTAATTCCACGTAGTATAAGAAAATAACTGCAGAAGCTGGTACAAATCGATTTATTCACAAAATGCTGGAGTAACTCAGCAGGTCAGGCAGCATCTCGGGAGAGAAGGAATGGGTGACGTTTCGGGTCGAGACCCTTCTTCAGACTGAAACGTCACCCATTCCTTCTCTCCCGAGATGCTGCCTGACCTGCTGAGTTACTCCAGCATTTTGTGAATAAATCAGTAATTCCACAAACCCTTGTACCACTCCAGTAATAATCAGCTCCCCCGATTTCTCTAACCTTTCCCGCACATCTCCTTTAAACTTTACCCCTCTCACCTTAAAGTTATATAACCTCTAGTCTTTGATTTTACAATCCTGGGAAAGCAGTTCTGACTGTCTGCCCTATCTCTGCCTCTCATCATTTTACATACTTCTATCAGATCTCCCTGCAGCCTCCGGCGTTCCAGAGAAAACAAACCAAGTCTGTCCAATCTCTTTCTGTAGCTGAAACGCTCTCATGCAGGCATGATTCTGGAATCCCCCCCACTCCCCTGCACCCTCTCCAAGGTTTCCACATCCTTCCTGTAATGGGCCAAGCAGAACTGCACGCAATACTCCGATTACCGTCTCATATCCCCTCCTCACTTTCCCTGCCATCCCCCATCCACCCTCCCCCCCCCATCCACCCTCCCCCCCCCAACCCCCTCCCCTCTCAGTCACCCTGCCCCTTTACTTTGAGGTATGACCCCCTTGGGTAGCTTACAACCCAACTGTACGTACATTGAATTCTCCAATTTCAGATAGCTAACCTACAAGGGACCCCCTCCCTTTCCACCCTTCCCTGCTCCCCACCTGGATGCACACCTATTTCTTCCTTCCCCCTCCCCCTCCATCTCCACTTTCACTTACATTCCACGCTCAGGCTTCACAATTTGCAAATCTTCAATCCTTATCTCACATCTTTTGTCTTTATATCTCTAGCCTTTGTCCAACCATCTGCCTCTCAGCACCTCCCCTCACCTGTATCCACCTATCACTCGCCAGGCTTAGTCCCGCCCCCACCTCTCTTCCAGCTTTCTCCTCCCCTCCTACAATCAGTCTGAAGAAGGCTCCAGACCCGAAACATTGTCAGTCCATTACGTCGACAGATGCTGCTTGTCATGGAGAGTTGCTCCAGGACTTGGTGCCTTTTTATACCTTTATTCAGAAACTTGGTGTTGAACTTCCCATCCGTGAGAAACGTCACCCTCTCTGCTATTCTGATAAGAATCTTGGCATCAGCTATCTACAGTGTGTGTTTGTATGTGTGATTGTGCACTGATGCGGAGGATAAACAGGACTGGTTTGACACCCGGGTTTCAAGCTCACCAATGCCAGACAACCAAGCCACCCCCCCCCCTCCCTCCTTCCCCACCCACCTGTATGTTCTGGCACGCACAGGGTAGACATCTCAACTGCTCCCACCGTATACCCGGTCCTGTCAGCAGCAACACTGGAGCGATCCTTCTGTAAGCTATGACTGTGATGTGAGGCAGCGGTTTGTGAAACTCATGCCATCTGCAGTCTCACAGCCAACCACATGGATGTGCTGGGAGCCAGGGAGAGGGCAACTCGGCAACAGCGGATAGCAAATGTCCCGGCCAAGGCAGAAGAACCAACAAGGTAGAAGCAAAGAACTGAGGTCCTGACCCAAAACGTCACCTATCCACGTTCTCCACCGATGCTGCCTGACCCGCTGAGTTACTCCAGCATTTTGTGTGTGGATTGGTCAGGATTGAACCTGGGTCTCTGGCGCTGTGGGGCAGCAGTTCTACCCGCTGCACCATTGTGCCGCCTAATGAAGGAGATTCGGAAGTCAATTCGAAGAGAGTAGGAATCAGATAAGGGGGGCATATAAAATGATAAATTACCAGATGGTCTGGATTTATTGGGAGGCCTCCAACATTTGAGTGAGATGTTGAGTGGGAGGAAAAGATGGGGTATCTTGGATGGCAGGGGCAAGTTGGGCTGAAGGGCCTGTTTCTGTGCTGTGTGACTCTAATGTCTGGACCACTGGACACATCAGGAGCACGAATCCCAGCAGCTGAACGATCGACTCCCACCTCAACCCATGCACAGACCACACCTCTGGCACACAGAGCCTACCACAGGTGTGGAGAAAGGGTGGGAGATGTCAGCTTGAGGAGCTAGCACCAAATCGATGGCCCGGAACCATTCCCGATGTAACCATTCTCTGCACCACAGCCCCCATATTACCCCTCCCACCTCCCTCTCAATCTAAACCAGTTTGCCCAGACTTATTCTGAACCCCTTACACCTCACATCCACCTGGTATTGGTTTATTATTGTCACGTGTGTCAGGATACAGTGATACATGTTATTTGCATGCTATCCAGTCAAATTATACCGTGCGTGGGAACAATAGGTAGTGCAAAAGAGAAAAGAGAGTGCAGAATATGGTGCTACAATGACAAAGAAAGTGCAAATAGAAAAGTGCAAAGTTCGCAATGAAGATCGGGACTACACCCTAGTTTATGGGAGGACCATTCAGTCGTCTGATAATAATAATAATAATAATATTCATTTATTGTCATTGCAACGAGTACAACGAAATTAAAAAACAGCCAATCCTGACGGTGCGTACAAACATATATGCAATAAATGCAAAAACAAATAAATACATAAATACAATTAAATTAAGTACAAGATTTTTTAACGGTGTTGCCTAGTGCACAGGTAGTGTTCAGTTCTCGTATGGCCCTGGGGTAAAAACTGTTCTTAAGTCTGTTTGTTCGGGATTTGATTGACCTGAAACGTCGACCAGAGGGCAGATGAACAAACAGACGGTGGCCGGGGTGGGATGGATCTTTTATTATTTTGCCTGCTCTACTGAGGCAGCGCAGGCTGAACAGGTGCTCCAGGGAGGGCAGTGAGCAGCCGATGATTTTCTGGGCCGTCGTGATGACCCTCTGAAGGGCCTTCCTGTCCTTTTCTGAGCGGCGGGGAAGAAGCTGTTCCTGAGTCTGGTGGTGCGCGCTTTCAAGCTTCTGTATCTTCTACCAAATGGAAGAGGGGAGTAGAGGGAATGCCCGGGGTATGAGTGGTCCTTGATGTTGGCTGCTTTCCCGAGGCAGCGTGAAGTGTAGATGGAGTGGATGGTGGGGAGTCTGGTCTGTGTGACGGACTGGGCTACATCCACAACTCTCTGTGCTGTCTTGTGGTCTTGGGCAGAGCTGTTCCCAAACCAGACTGTGATGGATCCCGATAGGATGCCTTCCACTGTGCGTCTGTAGACCTTGCTAAGAGGCGCTGGAGATGTGCCGAACCTCCTTGGTCTCCTGAGGAAATAGAGGCGTTGATGTGCTTTCATGGCCTTAACCTCAATGTGGTTGGTCCAGGACAGATTGTTGGTGATGTTTACACCTGGGAACCTGAAGCTCGCGACCATCTGCACTTCACCACCATTGATCAAAATCAGAATCAGAATCAGAATTACCTTTATTATCATCCAAAAAAAACCAAGTCTTTTGGACGAGATTTCGTCACCCAGTCCAACAATAAGAGCAATAAAATAAACAATTTCACACACAACCACAAACCAACACAAAACAAAAAAAGAAACATCCATCACAGTGAGTCTCCTCCAGTCACCTCCTCACTGTGATGGAAGGCCAGAATGTCTTTTCTCTTCCCCTGCCGTCTTCTCCCGCGGTCAGGCTGTTGAAGTTGCCACGTTCCAGGCCGCGCCGGACGGTGAAAGGTCCGCAGTGGGCCGACCCAAGCCCCACTGACTGGGACAAGTTCTCCACCATGCTTCCTGGTCAATAACTATCTCCACCCCTCGCTGACATTGAGCGAGAGGTTGTTGTCCTGACACCATGTTCATCTCCATCAACGTGTAGATGGAATTAGAGCCAAATTTGGCCGCAGCCATGGATGTATAGGGAATATACATTTACCTCCGAGGGAATTTACTGCCTTTGACTCTCCGAGGGAATTTACCTCTTTTATTCTCGCTGGAGTTTACATCTCCCCCAAGCCTGCGTACGTGAAGCGCAAACGCAACTCGCCGACCAGGTATTGAGGGTAGGGAGTGACTTCCTGGACTCCATGGTCGTTGTTTGGGGGACTTTAACAAGGCCAACCTCAGTCGTGAGCTCCCAAAGTACAGACTTCATGTTACCTGCCCCACCAGAGGGGAGAGGACACTTGATCACTGCTACTCTTCAATCAAGAACGCATATCGCTCTGTTCCTCGGGCGGCCCTGGGTCTCTCCGATCATTGTTTAGTTCACCTTATTCCGACCTACAGGCAGAAACTAAAATCTGCTAAACCTGTGGTCAGAACAATGAAAAGGTGGACAAGCAAGGGTCATTGAAAAACTACAGTCCTGCTTTGACTGCACTGATTGGAATGTGTTCAGGGAAGCAACCACCAGCCTCGATGAGTACACAGACACTGACATCCTGTCAGCTTTTGTAGGACAGTTGCATTCCCACAAAAACCCGGATCTGGTTCAACAACAACTGTACGTTTGTGTTGTCATTTGTGAGCGGAGCACCAAGCCACATTCCTTGTATATGCATACTTGGCCAATAAACTTATTCATTCATTCATTCATTCATTCATTCATTCATTCATTCATATGGCAGGGGATTGAGAACGCATCCTTACAGGTACCTGTATTGAGTTATTGTGGCGGAGGTGTTGACACCTATCCTCATTGATTGTGGTCTGTTGGTCACCACCCAGTTGTTGCCTCATGACTGCCTCTGGAACCCCCCCCCCTCCCCCACCCACCCTACCCCCCTCCCTCGACTCCCCCCCCCTCTCCAGTGCCCCAGAGGTCAACCCCACCATCAGTCTTGCCCTACTCCTCCTTCCCACCCTCACACCCCTCTCTCCCCCACCCAACTCCCACTCCCTTGCCCTTGGACCCGCTCCCCCCAAATGCCCCAGACTATCCCCACCATCAGCCTTGCCCCTACCCCTCACCCCACCCTGGGCCCACCCCCTACCCCCTACCCCTCACCCTGGGCCCACCCCCTCACCCCACCCTGGGTCCACCCCCTACCCCCCACCCCCCGGACAATCTGCGGTGCTGGCCGGGGTGGCGGTCGGGGAGGGGAGGGTCGGGGTTAGGCAGGTGTCGGCCGCTGCAGAGGGAACAAGGCATAAAATGGGAGGCAGCTCTTCACAAAATGGGTGAAGGCAGAGGCTGTGAACCCAGAGGGCCCACGCTCCCAGTAATACCGGCTTTGCAGAAACCTGTTAGCGGTCGCATTGGACGCGGCGCCGACCAGCGCGTTTATTTAACCCCGTCAACGCCGACGGGCAACAGAGGATTCAGTGGAAGACACAACCTCCCCCGGCAACTCCCACCCCTCACTCACTCACTCCCACTACCCCTCACCCTACCCCCCTTCCTCACTCCCACTACCCCTCTCCCTACCCCCCCTTCCTCACCCCCACTACCCCCACTACCCCTCTCCCTACCCCCCTTCCTCACCCCCACTACCCCTCTCCCTACCCCCCCCTTCCTCACCCCCACTACCCCTCTCCCTACCCCCCCTTCCTCACCCCCACTACCCCTCTCCTCCACCCCACTACCCCCTCACCCTCACTACCCATCCTCCCCCCCCACTACCCCTTCCCACCCAGGGTAGAGCAGTGTGTTGACCCCAGGGTGGGGAGCTGTGTAGACCCCAGGGTAGGGCAGTGTGTTGACCCCATGGTGGGGAGCTGTGTAGACCCCAGGGTAGAGCAGTGTGTTGACCCCAGGGTAGAGCAGTGTGTTGACCCCAGGGTAGGGCAGTATGTTGACCCCATGGTGGGGAGCTGTGTAGACCCCAGGGTAGGGCAGTATGTTGACCCCATGGTGGGGAGCTGTGTAGACCCCAGGGTAGAGCAGTGTGTTGACCCCATGGTGGGGAGCCGTGTACGAGCAGCAAGCGCTGGCAAAGTCAAATGGAAATGGAAAAAAGAGAAAGCGAGGACACTATGTAGGGGGGGGGGGGGAGAGAGGGAGGGGGGATGGAAGGGGGAGAGATGTACAGTGAGTGTGTGAGAGAGACACACAGAGAGGTGTCCGCCTCCCTCTTCTGTCTGCACTCCAGTGTCTCGCTTTCTCTTCTCTTTTTCTCTCTCTCTCTCTCCCCTCCCCCTCCCTCCCTCCCCTCCCCCTCCCCCCCTCCCTCCCCTCTCCCTCCCTCTCTCTCTCTCTCCCTCCTCTCTCCTCCCCCCCCTCCCCACTGTCTCTCTCTCTCACACACCCCCACCCCTCTCTCTCGATTTGCCAATCTGCGTCCTTACGCAGAGAGGAAGCTGTCTTTGGGTTTTTTCCACTCATAAGCATGAGGTTGGTGAGCGAGCGAGCGACGAGGAGGGACAGTTAGCGAGCCTTATAAATGAAAATTACGCTCCAAAGCGGGATTCATTTTGTGAGCGGAGTAACGGAGGGACCTGTGCACGACTGAACGAGGAGGCTCAAACACCACCCCACCCCCCCCCAAGCTACAGGTAATCCACGATATCTCTCTCACACACACAACCTTTGGGCAAGGGCTCTTTTCCAATTTTCAACCCCCCCAAAAAAAAAAGGAAACGACTTTTAATTATCTGAAATAAAGGGGATTGCGGCGGGCGGGAGGGAGAAACTGTACAGGGGGGGGGGTTTAAGTGAATGTTAAAAAGCACGCAAATCCTCTCTGTTCCAACGCCAGGATGGTTTTACACTAAAAAAATGTAATCTATATATTCAAATGTTAGCCAATTGAGCAGAGGATCCGCGCCGAGCCTGTGAACAAAGACGCAGGAGTCAAGGCAGGCAGGCAGACCAGGCGGGCTGGCTGGCTGGTGGCTCTGTACATGAGCTCAACGCTCTCTCTCTCGCAGTCTTTATTGTTTTTTAAAGGGGTTTTAATTCTCCCCCTTCCGTCTCCAAAAACATACAATTTTTTTAAAAAAAGGATCGTTCTATTTTTGGGAGATTATTTGCGGGTGCCTGCTCGCTCTCTCTTTCTTTCTCTCCCCCCCCCCCCCCCCTCTCTCTCTCTCTCCCTCTCCTTCTTTCTCTCTCTCTCTCTTTTTTTTGTTCCTTGTCTATTTTTGTTGTTCTCCCAAACAGAAGCTGCACAAGTGTATTGGAGCGTGTAAAAGGGGCGTTTTTCCCGGAGTCCTGAACCCCACTCTGTATGTATCATTGTCCCCGGAGCGAATATTGTGGCTGTTAAATTTTAATTTATTTATTTTTGTAAATTAAAACAAATTAAATTTAAAGAACAAAGGGCGAGAAAAATCAATAAACTGTGTTTTAAAGGTTGGATTGAATGGATGGCTTCAGGGGGAGGGATGGGGAGAGGGTGGGGAAGGGTTTGCCGGAGGGAGGGAGGGAGGGAGGGAGGGAACACAGAGAGACGGGGCGGGGGGGGGGGTGGTTGGGGTGTCGAGACGTTGCACAGAAGGGGGTGGGAGGGTGTGTGGGGGGGGGGGGGGGTCGTAGCCCGGTACCCGGCGAGGAAACATACCCACCCCCAGGGGTGTGGTCCCCGGGCAGGGGGTGGGGAGAATGCAGGGGAGGTGAGATGGTTGAAGAGAGAGAGGGAGAGGAGGGGGGAGGGGGAGGGAGGGGGGGAAGGGGGAGGGAGAGGGAGGGGGGGAGGGGGGAGGGAGGGGGGGAGGGGGAAGGGAGAGAGAGTATTGATCCGGTGCTCGTGTGTGATCAGCGTTTGGCGGGGCAGCGATCACTACGGGAGCTGTGTGTATGGCCGATGCCATTAACAAGACTGATTGAGACCTTTATTTTTATTCTCCTCTGTCTGTGTGTGTGATTCTGTGTGTGTGTCATTGTGATTCTGCGTGCCTGTGTACGATTCTGTGTGTGATTCCGTGTGTGTGATTGTGATTCCGTGTGTGTGATTGTGATTCCGTGTGTGTGATTGTGATTCCGTGTGTGTGATTGTGATTCCGTGTGTGTGATTGTGATTCCGTGTGTGTGATTGTGATTCTGTGTGTGTGATTGTGATTCTGTGTGTGTGATTGTGATTCCGTGTGTGTGATTGTGATTCTGTGTGCCTGTGTGTGATTCTGTGCGTGTGATTGTGATTCTGTGTGTGTGATTGTGATTCTGTGTGCCTGTGTGTGATTCTGTGTGTGTGATTGTGATTCTGTGTGATTGTGTGTGTGTGTGTGTGATTGTGATGGTGCGTGTGATTGTGTCTGTGTGCCTCTGTGTCTGGGCTGCATCATGTGTGTCCGTGCTCAGGAATGGCCCGGGGTGAAAAGATGCATTGCTTAAAAGATTTTCACAAAGACACCCTGAAGCCCTCCCCTGGGAAGAGCCCTGGGACCAGACCCGAGGATGAAGCTGACGGCAAGATGCAGCGTGAGAAGTGGGCCAACAAGCTTGATTTTATTCTATCAGTAGCTGGAGGCTTCATCGGACTGGGCAATGTGTGGAGATTCCCCTATCTCTGCTACAAGAATGGTGGAGGTAAGTAAGTATTGTCCTCATCGAGGAGATCCCAGGCCTTGGTCAGGGAAGAGTCTGGCCACCAGGGAGCGGGAGAGAGTACGGGAGAGAGTGGACGGCCTTTGTTCTACCTTTATATGGATGTGGTGATTATATCACAAGCAGCCTCCAATTCTTGTTGACATTTAATTTGTTCAGTTAAATTTCCTTGGATATCTACCAAGAATGACGAGACTCTAGTTTAATAAGTGGACACAAGGAACAGCAGCCGCTGGTTTACAGAAAGAGGCACATAGTGCTGGAGTCAGGCAGCATCTCTAGAGAACAGGGATAGACAACATTTTGGGTTGAGACCCTCTTCAAAAGAAGGGTCCAGGTTAGAGGAATCAAAGCCCAGAGGACATGGGTTTAAGGTGAGAGGAAAAAGATTTAATAGGAACCTGAGAGGCAACCTTTTCACACAGATGGCGATGGTTATATGGAACGAGCTGCCAGAGGAGGTGTACAACATTTAAGATACATTTGGGCAATGCATGGATGGAAAAGGTTTAGAGGTTTGTAGGCCAAACGCAGGCAAATGAGAATGTAATAAAAGGGAACTGCAGGTGCTAGTTCACACCAAAGGTAGGCACAAAGTGCTGGAGTAACTCCAGGTCAGGCAGCATCACTGGAAAACATGGATAGGTGACGTTTTGGGTCGGGAGGGACCCTTCTTCAGACTTTTTCTGCAGTAAATGAGACTAGCTTCGATGGGGCAACTTGGTTGGCGTGGATGAGTTGGGCCAAAGGGCCTGTTGCTCTGCTGAATGACTCTACCAGTGTCCTCCAGAGATGCTGCCTGGCCTGTTGCGTTACTCCAGCATTCTGTGTCTTTCTCTGGGTTAATCGCCCAGTTCCGGGCCCCGTTTGATCTCTTGCTGGTAAAGTGAGGCAGAACCCAACCCTCTCTGTCTGCAGCTCTTCGCTCCAACACCCAGCCTGACACAGTTGGGGAGCTGTTGCCTTATTACTAAAGCGGATTAGTAACTGTCTTTGGCTTGTCGCTGTGACCTTGTGGCCGTGGTTATATAACTGTGGAGTGTGTCCCATCGCTGATCCTTACGACAGCAGTTTTGAGTACGGCAGTTTTGACGGGAGTCGAAGGCGATTACACAACACGACGACTTACATTGGCCATGTTGGGAAACAGGGCATTACAGATGTGCATGTCTCACTCTCACTCACCTGGCAGCGGGACAGAAGCTTCCTGGATCTCTGTTACCTGATAAAAGCAGCCTCTTGCACATCTCCCACTTTGCAATGGGTCTGTTCTCACCTGGTTAGTGTGGGAACCTAGACATAGAACAGTACAGCGCTGGGACCGGCCCTTCGACCCACAATGTCTGTCCAAAGGGCCTATTTCCATGCTATATCACGAAACTGTTCCACTTAGTTTAGTTTAGAGATGCAGCACAGAAACAGGCCCTTCAGCCCACCGGGTCCACGCCGACTGATGATCTCCGCACGTAATACGATCCTGCACATTAGGGACCATTTACAATTTTTACCGAAGCCAATTAACCTGCGGACCTATAGGTATTTGGAGTGTGGGAGGAAATGAGAGCAACCACTTGGTCACACGGAGAACGTACAAGCTGCGCCCGTAGTCACCACACTGGTGTCTGGTGCTGAGGGAGTAACTCTACTGCTGCACCACTGTGCTTCCCCACCTGTGGCTGACAACCTAACAGTATGAGCAGTAAATTCTCCACTTTCAAGTAATAGAACAGAGAACCGTGCAGCACAGGAACAGGCCCTTCGGCCCACATTGTGCCAAACATGATGGCAAGACCATCTCCCATCTGCCTGTACATGATCCATATCCCTCCATTCCCTGCATATCCATGTGCCTATCCAAAAGTCTCTAAAAGGCCACTATCGTATCTACCTCCACCACCACCCCTAGCAGCTCATTCCAAGCATTCTCCACCCTCTTGTGTGTAAAAATAAAATTGCCATGCACATCTCCTTTAAACCTTTCCCCTCTCACCTTAAAGCTATGCCCACCGGTATTTGATTTTTCCACCCAGGGGGAAAAAGATTCTGACTGTCTACCCTATTTCTACCCCTCATAATTTTAGATTCTTCTATCAGGTCTCCCCACAACTTCCGGCATTCCAGAGAAAACAATCCAAGTCTGTCTGATCTCTCCCTGTAGCTAATACTCCCTAATCCAGTCATTGTTCTGGTAAACACAAAATGCTCGAGTAACTCAGCAGAACAGGCAGCATCTCTGGAGAGAAGGAATGGGTCTCGACCCGAAACGTCACCCATTCCTTCTCTCTAGAGATGCTGCCTGCCCCGCTGAGTTATAGACAATGGGTGCAGGAGTAGGCCATTTGGCCCTTCAAGCCACCACCACCATTCAATGTGATCATGGCTGATCATCCACAATCAGTACCCCATTCCTGCCCCCTCCCCATACCCCCTGATTCTGCTATCATTAAGAGCTCTATCTAACTCTCTTGAAAGCATCCAGAGAATTGGCCTCCACTGCCTTCTGAGGCACAGAATTCCACAGATTCACAACTGAGTGAAAAGGTTTTTCCTCATCTCCGTTCTAAATGGCCTACCCCTTATTCTTAAACTGTGGCCCCTGGTTCTGGACTCCCCCAACATTGGGAACATGTTTCCTGCCTCTAGCGTGTCCAATCCCTTAATAATCTTATGTTTTTAATAAGATCCCTTCTCATCCTAAATTCCAGCGTATTCAGTCGCTCCAGTCTTTCAACATACGACAGTCCCGCCATTCCGAGATTAACCTAGTGAACCTACGCTGCACTCCCTCAAGAGCAAGAATGTCCTGCCTCAAGTTACTCCAGCATTGTGCATTACCACTGATTTAAACCAGCAACTGCAGTTCTTTCCTACACATTTTGCCCGCTCCACTGTGAAATCTCCTCATTGTGCTGGGAAACCTCTGCACCTTTTCCAAAAGGTCCTTCCTGTAATGGGAGCGAACAGAACTACACAAAATACTCCAAATGTAGCCATGAAGCAGCAGCTCTACCAGCTGCACCACTGTACCGCCCCAATATGTCCCACCCGCCAATCACCCTGCTCCTTTCGCCTCTGCACACTCATCTCCCATCCCCGAGTCTGCCATTTCCCTTGTATCCCCTCTTTCCCCCCCCATTCTCTTCCACCCAGACCCCTCCCTCCTGCTTTACATGTCACTCCTCCTCTCCTTATCTGACGCCCTTTTGTGTCCTTCTCACCTCCAGCCTTTGCCACTTCCTCGTCCCATCTACCAATCACCCCCTCACCTGTATCCACCTATCACTCGCCAGGCTTTTTCCTGCCTCCACCTCTCTTTCCCTGGGGTGGCATCCATCTGGGTCCTTCCATGTCCATCTAGTCATGGTCAGGGAGCCATAGAGCTGTACAGCATGGAAACAGGCCCTTCAACCCACTTGACCATTCTGACCAAGAGGCATTCTGGGCTAGTCCCATTTGCCTGCATTTATAGTGCAAATAGACACAAAAATCTGGAGTATCTCAGCGGGACAGGCGGCATCTCTGGAGAGACGGAATGGGTGACGTTTCAGGGTGAGACCCTTCATAATGCAAATGCTGCCTGACCCACCGAGTTCCTCCAGCACTCTATCCTTTGCTGACTGCATCCACACTATCAGTCTGCTGCACATTAACCTTCCTGGAGGAAAAGATGTGGGAAATCCATCCAAATCCTGTTTGCACTTTCTCCTCTTGTTTGATATCATTGAGCGATACACGGGGCATTGTGTGGTCTAATCACCGACCCACAGAAATGTAAACAGTGCCTACCAAGAGTCCAGTGTTTGATTGTCATATGTACTGGCAACACATCAATGAAACTCTTACTAGTTACAGCTTAACAGGCCTGTAATCACAGTAACAGACAGATAAATATATAATAATCAATAATACAATGAATTAATAACCAGTAGGTTTATTATTGTCACTGGTATCGAGGTACATTGAAAAGCTTTGCATGCTATCCAATCTGATCAGATTATACTATACATAAATACAATCAAGCCAAACTCAAGTACAATATGTGGAGCAAAGGGGAAGAGGATGGAGAGTGCAGAAAATAGTTCTCGGCACTTTAGCGCGCCAGTCCCAGACAGTCCAATGTCCGCAATGGGGTAGGTTGGAGTATTGGACAGCACCCGAGTAAAACGAGGTGTTCATAATAGTCCAAGACCAAAGTCCGTAGTGGCAACCAAAAGACACAAAAAACTGGAGTACCTCAGTGGGTCAGGCAGCATCAAAGGAATCGGTGATGTATCAGGTCGAGACCCTTCAGACTGAGACACACTCCGTAGAAAATCGTCTGAAGAAGGGACCCGACCAGAAACATCGCTGTGTTCTCCAGAGATACTGCCTGGCCTGCTGAGTTCCTCCAGCACTTTGTATCTTTTTTGTTTTGTAAAAGCTGCATCTGCAGTTCCTGGTGCCTCCATTGAAGATGGTATTGGCTGAGGTTAGTGTTGTGTAGTGTTCAAGAGACTGCTGGTTGCTCCGTGCTGTGTCCCCACCACTCCCGTTTGCTTGGACTTTGTTATTCACAGAGTGGGTGCTCTGCGAAACGTCCCACCACTCCCTACGTCACTCTCAAGCTGAGCTTGCTGCTCTCTTCCTTCCTCTGGTAACGCACGCGGTCGACGCCATCTCCCCACCTCTTCCCCCAACCCCCACGCCACCACTGTTCACAACACCACAGGCTCTCCCACTTCTGCCTCATGAAGGCACAGAGCCATACAGCACAGAAGCAGGCCCTTCAGCCCACCTTGCCCATGCCGACCAGGTTGGCATTCTGAGCTGGTCCCATGTACCTGTATTAACAGGCTAAACCTTTTTTATCCATATATCTGTCCAAATGTCCTTTAAAAGCCACAACTGTATCCGCTTCTGAAGCTTCCTCTGGCAGCTCGTTCCAGATACGGACTACCCTCTGAGTGAAAAAGCTGCCCCTGAGGTCCCTCTTGAACCTCCCCTCTCACCCCTTAATCCTGTGCCCTCTAATTTTAGAATCCTCTACCCTGGGGAAAAGACTGTGATCGTGCCCCTCATGATCTTGTGCACTTCAATAAGGTCACCCCTCAGTCTCCTACGCTCCAGAGAACAAAGTCCCAGCCCATCCAAGTTAGTCCCATTTGGCCCATACCCCTCTAAACCTTTCCTCTCCATGTATTTGTTCGTGTCTTTTAATTGTTATAGTACCTGCCTCAACTACCTCCTCCGGCAGCTCATATCCGTATAGCCACCACTTCCTTTGACAGCTTGTTCCAGATACAGACTGCACTCGGAGAAAATTGCCACTCAGGTTCCTATTAAATCTCTCCCCTCCTACCTTAAGCCTGTACTTGTCTAGTTGCAGAATCCTCTATCCTGTGAGCATTCACTTTAGCCCTGCCCCTCAAGTTCTTAGACTCTGAATCACCACGCTCTACACCTCTGGCACAGTCAGAGTTTCCTCTAAGCACGCGCCTCTGGTTTTGGTGCAAAGCTGAACTTTAAGCTTGTTTTTTCCTACTCTGTTGGCTGCTTTCAAGTTTCAGAGCCTGTGCCTTCAGATACAGTGCGAGTTGTGTGTCAGATGTGCTGCATTTCAACCTGCTAACAGCTGAAACATCAGTGGTTACTTATCAGGGCAGGGCCATCTTGTGTCGAGCAGAGATACTGAGAAATTCTCCCCTGGCCCCTGACACTTGACTCACCCGAGCCAGGGGCTGGGGCAGGGGCAGGAACGAGGCAGATTGGAAACTAGTCCCATAGTAACAGGGGCACAGCGGGTAGAGCCGCTGCCTCACAGCACCAGAGACCTGGATTCGATCCTGACCTCGGGTGCTGTCTGTACGGAGTTTGTACGTTCTCCCTGTGACCGAGTGGGTTTTCTCCAGGTGCTCCAGTTTCTTCCCTCACGTGTAAGACGTGCAGGTTTGTAGGTTGATTGGCTTCTGTAAATTGTCCCCAGTGTGTAGGATGGTGCTAGTGTGCGGGTGATTGTTGGTCGGTGCGGACTTTGTGCGGACTTGGTTGGCTAAAGGGCCCATTTCCGTGCTGTATCTCTGAACTAAACTGAACTAAATGGCAAAGTAATTAGCAGAGTATGGGGCAGCCGAGCTGAGGGTTCCCACTTGCTGGATCTGATCTCCGCCCTGCTGTCCACATGGGGCCTCCTCTCCTCCCCTCTCACCATCACATATACCAGCCACCACAACTTCCTCAATCCCTTTGTTCAGCCTCGTGGTGACAACTTCAACATTTACACGACCAAATTTCTTTTAAGTCGGACCCAAAGGTCTTAAGTTGAAGTGTGACTTGGGGGACAGTCTCCAGGGTGACATCCCAGGGCACTGCTGACACAGGGGTTGTCTATTACCCCCAACACCCCTGGGAGAGCCGGCAGCTCTGTTATGAGGCAGGACATGTGGGGTGGTGGGCAGAGAGAGAGAGAGAAAGGGAGGGAGACCGAGAGACAGATCTCCCAGTGCCGGTGTCTGGTTCAGTTTCACTGACTAATCGTGTAGATCTCACTGTGTACAGAAACCCCTATCTGTCTGTTCCCAAATTCAGACATGTAGTTATACCTGCCTCTCTGGCAGCTTGTTCCACACACCCACCACCCTCTGTGGGGAAAACGTTGCCCCTCAGGTTCCTATTAAATCTCTTTCCTCTCACTTTAAGCCTGTGCCCTCTAGTTGTAGAATCCTGTACTGTGGGTAAAAGACCGTTCACTTTATCCATGCCCCCTCATTATCCTGTGCACCTCAATAAGGTCACCCCTCAGCCTACACTCCAAAGATAAAAGGTCCCAACCTATCCAACCTCTCCCTGCAACTCAAGCCTGCAGGTCCAATCTGAAGAAGGGTTCCGACCCAAAACGTCGCCTATCCATGTCCTGAGATGCTGCCTGGCCCGCTGAGTTACTCCAGCACTTTTTGTCCTTTTGTGTAAAATAGCATCTGCAGTTCCTTGTTTCAAGCCCAGGTAACATCCTGGTGAATCTCTTCTGCACCCTTTCCAACTTAAGGACATCCTTCCTCTAGCTGGGTGACCAGAACTTCACACAGTGCTCTAAGTGTGGCCTCACCAACTTGTGCAGCCATATCACAATGTCCCAACTTTTACACTCAACACAGGATACTTTAGTTCAGTTTAGAGATACAGTGTGGAAGCAGACCCTTTGGCCACCGATCACCCATTCACACACATCCTGTTATCCCACTTTCTCATCCACTCCACACACTTTAGGGGCTATTTACAGTGCTAATTAACCTACAAGCTCGCACGCCTTTCGGATGTGAGAGTAAACCGGAGCACCCGGAGGAAACCCACGCGGTCACAGGGAGAACGTGCAATATCCGCACGGGCTGCAACCGAGGTCAGGATCGAACTCTGGTCTCTGGCGCAGTGAGGCAGCGGCTCTACCCGCTGCACCACTTAGCCATCTCTGGTCGTAGCACAGTCATACAAGAGAGAAACAGCTTCGTCCCCACCTTTATCAGACTTCTGAACGGTCCTCCCATAAGCTAGGGTGTAGTCCCGATCTCCCAACCTACCGCATTGTGGACTTGCACTTTTTACCCTGTCACTATAACACTATGTTCCACACTGGTATTTTTTTCTTTGCACTGCCTGTTGTACTTGTGTACGGTTTGATTGTACTCGTGTACGGGATGATTTGACTGTTTGGCACAAAGACAAAGTTTGTCGCTGTATCTTAGTACACGTGACAATGATATACCAATAGGCCCTTCGGCCCATCGTGTCAATGCTGACTTTTGAGCATTCCCTTACACTAATCCTATTTCCTAGCACTTGGTCCACAGACTGAAATGTTTTGAAGAATCCAATATTCATCGAGACTTTAAAACGATGCCCTCGAGATCTTGATTCCCCTACCCTGTCCTGTGTATTCCCACTTTCTATTCCTCTCATGATTCTATGCATATCTAAAAATCCGGCACTCCAAGGTGTAACATCCTACCCTGCCCAACCTCTCCCTATAGCTTCGGCCCGTGAGTCCTGGCAACATCCTCATATTTTTTTTCTGCACTCTATCCAGCTTAATGGCAGCTATCCCATAGCTGGGAGATCAAACTGAACACAATATTACAGCGACAGACCCGTCCCCACCAGTACTGTACCCCAGTGTTATACAGACCCGTCCCCACCAGTACTGTACCCCAGTGTTATACAGACCCATCCCCACCGGTACTGTACACCAGTGTTATACAGACAGACCCATCCCCACCGGTACTGTACCCCAGTGTTATACAGACAGACCCATCCCCACCGGTACTGTACCCCAGTGTTACACAGTGATGGACCCGTCCCCACCGGTACTGTACCCCAGTGTTATACAGACCCGTCCCCACCAGTACTGTACCCCAGTGTTACACAGACAGACCCGTCCCCACCAGTACTGTACCCCAGTGTTACACAGTGACAGACCCATCCCCACCAGTACTGTACCCCAGTGTTATACAGACCCATCCCCACCAATACTGTACCCCAGTGTTGTACAGACCCGTCCCCACCAATACTGTACCCCAGTGTTATACAGACAGACCCATCCCCACCAGTACTGTACCCCAGTGTTACACAGTGACAGACCCTTCCCCACCGCTAGCCCATCCCTTGAGCTCGGTCTGACTGGACTGGATTCCGGGTTTATTGATCAGCAGTTTCCATCAGTTCATGTGGATGATTAGGGATTGATTTCTAAGTCTGAGCTGGTGACCAGTGGCACCTGTGGCTGCGGCAGTGGATGAGACCCCCTCCGGCCACACGGTTCCCCACCGGCCACCCCCACCCCCTCCGGCCAAACAGACCCTCTCCGGCTGCCCCAACCCCCTCCATGTCCACTCATGATTTTTTCCACCTCTATAAGGTCACCTTGTCCTCTGGTTCTCGGTTCCCCTACACAGGACAATTATTCCTCTCATACTTTTGCACATAAATTTCTACAAGATCACCCTTCATCCTCCTGCGCTCCAAGGAATAAGAATCCAAGCCCACCCAACCTCTCCCTGCGGCTAAGACACTCCAGTCCTAACAACAACCTCTGTACTATTTCCAGCTTGACAACATTCCTCCAACAGGTGGAATATGAAGCGAGACCAGTCTCTCGTGCTTCCATTTTACTGTGGCTTGGAGCTCTTAATCACGTCATCCTGATTCTGTACACCAGGACTTGGATCCTGCCGTCTATTAATCTCCTCTGGGCAGCAACCACTTCATGCCTGCTCCTTCCCAGCACAGCCTGTCACTAAACAAAGGAGTGGTCATCTGTGATACACCTCCCCCACTCTGGCCCAGACCAGGGAACTGGACGCATAACACAGCACAGCAACATGCCCTTCGGTCCATTATGTCTGCCAAACATAATGCCAAGTTAAATAATCTCTGCCTGCACGTGATCCATTCCCTGCATAACCCTGTGCCTATCTAAAAGCTACATCTGCCTCCACCACCACCCCTGGCAGCGCGTTCCAGGCACAACTTGCCCCGCACATCCCCGTTAAACTGTGCCCCTCTCACCTCCATGCTATGCCCTTTAGTCTTTGACAATTCCACCCTGGTAAGTTGGGCTTTTCTTTAAAGGTTAAAGATACAGCGTGGAAACAGGCCCTTTGACCCACCGAGTCCACACCGCCCAGCGATCGCCCCTCACACTAGCACTATCCTACACACTAGAGACAGTTTACAATTCTATCGAAGCCAACGGAGGACCTATAAACCTGCACGTCTTTGGGACGTGGGTGAAAACCGGACGGAGCACCTGGCGAAAACCCACGTGGTCACAGGGAGAACGTACAAACTCCATACAGGCAGCACCCGTAGTCGGGGTTGAACCTGGGTCTCGGCGCTGTAAGGCAGCAACTCTGCTGCTGCTCCACCGTGCCACTGGACCACTGTCCATTCCTTCCATGTTGTATCGCCAAGCTGAATCTTCCTTGCACTTGCGCCTCCATGAGATCAGCCCTCGGCCTCCTGCGCTATGAGGAGTGAGGAGTGTTGATTAAAGTGGAGTAAACTCCATGCACCTGCCTTGAAGCCTGACACGGTGCTGGCACATTGTGCTGCCCTGGGCTCGGGTTACAGCCCAGAGGCACAATAGGGGCCTGCGCACGCACACACACACACACACACACACACAGTCTTCCTGCACCACTACCTGTCACTGCCTACAGAAGTATCAACCTGTGGACAAGTTTCCTCTTCGCCCTCTCCCCTCCCCACCCCCTCCACTCTCTGCCCTCCCCCACTCGCCTCTCCCCTCCCCCACTCGCCTCTCCCCCACCCCCCTCCTCTCTCCCCTCCCCCTCCTCTCTCCCCTCCCCCACCCCCTCCTCTCTCCGCCCCCCCCCCCCCCCACTGCCCTCCCCTTTCATTCTGCGGTGATTTATCACACTGAGGGTGGTTGGCCACATTCCCACGTTTCTGACAGCGCCACCACTCGCAGTCACCACCGCGGTATCCATGCTGCCATGAGGGCCTGATGTGGGAGCCAGTCTGTGCCCGCGCGGGGAGACACACACTGATTTGTCTGCAGGACGCAGACTTCCCTCAGACTCCTACTACCTACTTCACTTCTGCGCATTGGTGTAGTTTAGATTACTATTGCCACCTGTACCTCAGTACACATGAAATTATTTTTGTTGCGTGCTAGCCAGTCAGCGGAAAGACTGTACATGATTAAAATCATGCCCTCCATAGTGCAGAGGTACAGGATGAAGGGTATAATGTTTAATGCAAGATAAAGTCTGATTAAAGATAGTCCAAGGGTCTCCAATGAGGTACATTACTGGGGTTTTTTTGCATTATTGATTATTATATTCAGCAGGCTGAAGGGCAAATAAAGAGGTTTAGATTACCTATTGTCACGTGTGCCAAGGTACAGTGAAAGGCTTTGTTTTGCATGCTGTCCAAACAGATCAGATAAACCATACATAAATACAATCGTCAAACTCAAGGGGGGAAGATATAGAGTGAGGAATATAGTTCTCAGCATTAGTTCCAGAGACAAAATCCAATGTCCTCAGTGGGGTAGAGGTGAATCGGACAGTACCCTAGCTAATGGAAGGACAGTTCAGAAGGCTGATAACAGCGGGGAAGAAGTTTTTCCTGAGTCTGGTGGTGCGCGCTTTCAAGCTTCTGTACCTTCTGCCGGACGGGAGCGGGGAGAAGGAATGACCAGGGTGGGATGTCTTTGATTATGTTCACAGCGTGAAGTGTAGATAGTGTCAATGGTGGGGAGTCTGGTCTGTGTGCAGATAAAGTGAATGCACAGAATCTTTTACCCAGGGTAGGGGAATCAAGATCCAGAGGGCATAAATTTAAGGTGAGAGGGCGAATGATTTAATAGAAATCTGAGGGGCAACTTTTTTACACAGAGGGTGGTGGGTTTAGGAAAGGAGCTGCCAGAGGAGGTAGTTGAGGCAGAGACTATCACAATATTTAAACGTCATTTGGACAGATACATGGATAGGAAAGGTTGAGAGAGGTATGGACCAAACACAAGCAGGTGTAGATGGAGTTCCTTGGTAGGCATGGGCAAGTTGGGCCAAAGGGCCTGTTTCCATGCTGTGTGACTCTCTTAATATCCAGCCTGTTCATTGTATTTGAGCTTGGGTCTTGGTTAGACCAATCATATAGCAGTCTGACTGCTGTCCCCATCTCAGCGCAGCGGGTAGAGCTGCTGCCTCACAGCGCCAGAGACCCGAGTTCCATCCTGACTACGAACGCTGTCTGTACGGAGTTTGCACGTTCTACCGGTTTTCTTTGGGTGCTCCGGTTTTCACCCACACTCCAAAGACGAGCAGGTTTGTCAGCTAATGCTAGTGGGATAGTGCTAGTGTACAGGGTGATTGCTGGTGAGTGTGGTCTCGGTGGGCTGAAGGGCCTGTTTCCACACAGTATCTCTAAATTGAATTATGGCAGAATGAGCCGTCCTGGGGCAGGGATGAGTCATTTAGGTTGTTGACTGCGACCCAGATTGCATGACTGTACAGTCCGTCTCCACATCCTCCGCATTTTTACGAGGCTGGCCCACACTCTGTTCCCTTTCCCAGCAGCCCTTGCATGGGGGCATGTGATGGGGGGGAGTTTGCAGTGTGGCGTGCATGTGAGCTGCCGGCTCTCGTCACAGTGACGACGCAGCTGGCATTGTGTCCTTGACAGCGCTGCAGCAAGGGAGCCGGCTAAATATAGGAGCACGGCCTCCCCCCCCGCCTGGCTGCAGGGGGCTGCTGCTGCTGCTGTCACCGTCCCTCAGGCCCCGCGCATCGGCCTCCTGCCCCAGGTGCAGAGATAGCCCCAGGGTGGGGAAAACTGGTCCCCCAGGAAGGGGTTTACAGTATAGTGACAGAGAGAGACACAGAGAGACACACACACACACACACACACACATACACACACACACACACACACGTGCACACATACAGCCACAACACAGACGTGCACACAGGCACACGCATTCAGAGACGCGCACGCACAGGCATGCATGTACACACGCGCACACACGGAAATACAGACACGCGCGCACACACGCAAAGACACGCATGCACAGAAATAGAGACACGGAGATACACACAGAAACAAACACACGCAGAGACAGGTACACACTTGCGCAGACACACACACACACACATACAGTCTGTGTCAGGCCCCACTCCTGCATGCCCCACTGCCAGGGGGAGCTCCCTCGGCTGCATGTGAAGCTTTGGAAAAGCAATGTAGGCGCTATATAAATACAGGTTGTTTTAATTGAATTTACATTAAAGTGGGTGACATTTAAGAATATAGGACCTAATTAGGATTAGTTTATAGATACGGCATGGAAACAGGCTCTTCAGAGATTGTTACCAACTTGTACCTTTAAATACACAAACCCTCCAACACACAGGCTTATATTCTCATCTCTCCCTCTCCTCCACTCCCTCCCTCTCCTCCACTCCCTCCCTCTCCTCCACTCCCTCCCTCTCCTCCACTCCCTCTCTCTCCTTCTCTCTCTCTCTCTCTCTCTCTCTCTCTCTCTCTCTCTCTCTCTCTCTCTCTCTCTCTCTCTCTCTCTCTCTCTCTCTCACACACACACGCACACATGGCCAAACTTGGTGTTAGATTCCATCAACAAAACATTTCCTTTCGCTCTGAAATTCTTGTTTTCAGGAATGGGAGAGAAAGTCTTTTTTTTGTTGTTGTAATTTAAAACAAAAAAAGTGATAGAGTTCGCAGAAAGACTGCGCGGTACGGAATCAGTGAAAAGTTATAAAAAGAAGTTAATAATTGTGGGCCGAGCGAGGCTCCTCCTCGGACTACAGTGACCCTGAGTTTGTTTGCCGTTAAGATTATGCGCTCCGCGGATGAAAGTGAGTCACTTGGATTTCTGTAAAGCATTTCCTGAGCCCCGATTTGAATGAACTCAAGGTTAAGTTTATGGGGAAACAAATTAAATATATATTTTTTGTATACCTTGGGAGAGCTGTTAATGTTTTGTGTATGTGTCTAGCCTGCGTGTCACATCGTGCTGTTTAACGGTGCAGAGGCTGCAGACAAAACAGAGAAGTTTAACTCTCGGTCGGTCAGGGTCAGGCGGTGGTGTGTGTGTGTGCGTGTGTGTGCACGCGTGGCCTTCCTGCGGCTCTGCCTGGCTTGCGCCGTGATAACGCCGATGTGGCTGGCGGCCACTCAGTGGCGCCGCTGAGGCGAGGCCTCCGCCAGCCCCAGGCGTCCCTGCGCTGATTCTGTTCCCAAACAAAGCCAGATAAAGCCGTTATCTCGGGCAGGATGAGGTGAACGGTCGGCGGTTGCAGAAGCCACCCGCTCTCGGGGACATGGAGCATAGCAGCGAGCAGCAACAGGCCCTTTGGCCCACAGTGTCCGGGGCCCATCATGATGCCAGGTTAAACTGATCTCTGCCTGCTGAGTCACAGAGTCACACAGAACAGAAACAGCCCAACCTGCCCATTCCGATGAAAAATGATCGAAAACAAGGTGAAGACAATACACTTCTCTGTAGACCCAAACCTGGCCCCACCTGTCCATATTTGGCCCATGTCCCTCTAAACCTTTTTACGAAAGACTTCATAAGCCGGAAAGAATGCAGAGGAGATTCATGACGATGTTGCCAGGACTCGAGGGCCGAGCTACAGGGAGAGATTGCGCTGGCTAGGACTTTATTCTCAGGAAGCTGCAGGTGATCTCGTTAGAGGTGTTTAAAATCATGGGGGGAATAGATAGGGTGAATGCACACTTTTACCCAGAGTAGGAGAATCAAAAACCAGAGGGCATTGGTTTAAGGTGAGAGGGAAACGATTTAATAGGAATCTGAGGACATTTTTTTGCCAGAGGAGGTAGTTAATGTAGGTACTATAACATCATTTAAAAGACTTTTGGGCAGGTACATGGATCGGAAAGGTTTAGAGGGATATGGGCCAAACATGGGCAGATGCAACCATCTTAGATGGAGCATGTTGGTCAGTATGGACGTTGGACAGTAGGCAGAGCAAAGGGGAAGATAGAGAGTGCAGAATATGGTTCTCAACATTGTAGCGCATCAGTTCCAGAGACAATGTCCGTCCGCAATGGGGTGAATCAGACAGTAAGCGGACTCCTGGAAGGAACGTTCAGAAACCTGATTACAGCAGGGAAGAAACTGTTCCTGAGTCTGGCGGTGCGTGCTTTCAAGTTTCTGTACCTTCTGCCGGACGGGAGCGGGGAGAAGAAGGAAAGGGACAGGGACAGGTCTTTGATTTTGTTCACAGTTGATGGAGTGGATGGTGGGGTGTGGTCTGTGTGCAGAGTACAGATAGAGTGAATGTACACTTCTACCCAGGGTAGGGGAATCAATACCAATGGACATAGGTTTAAGGTGAGAGGGGGAAGGTTTAATAGGAACCTGCGGGACAACTTTTTCACACAGAGGGTGGTGGGTGAATGGAAGGAGGTGCTGGAGCACTATGCCCTGTGTCCTGTTTCCATGCTTCATTTCGCTGTGACCCTGGCCCCCACACTCACTCCAGTGTTCGGACATTAATTCGGGGTTTGTGTATAAAGCCCCGAGGCCAGTGTTAGGGCAGCACTAGGGTGGCCGCTGCCTCACAGCACTACGGATGCTGTCTGAACGGAGTTTATATGTTCAACCCCGTGACTGGGTTTTCTCCGGGTGCTCCGGTTTCCTCCCACACTCCAAAGACGTGCAGGTTTGTAGGTTAATTTGGCTTTGGTAAAAAAATTGTAAATTGTCCCTGGTGTGTAGGATTGTGGTAGTGTACAGGGTGACCACTGTAGTGTACAGGGTGACTGACCACTGGTGAACCATCTGTTCCCATACTCTACCTACAAACTCACTAACTCTAAATCCCTGTAATTAAACATGTTTCATTGATGAACCAACCGTCTCTCTTCCCTCTCCAGGTGCTTTCCTTATCCCATATTTTATCTTTTTGATCGGTGGAGGGCTGCCGGTGTTTTTCCTGGAGGTTGCTGTGGGTCAGTACACTTCGCAGGGGGGCATCACCTGCTGGGAGAAGCTCTGCCCCATCTTCTCTGGTGAGTGGGAGGGCCCGTCACAGGCCACAGCTTCAGCGGGAGGGGGGGGGGGGTTACTCGGAGATGGGGGGGTACAAAGCATTGCTGGGGTTCAGGTTAACGGGCAGCGTTGGCGTTATGGGGCAGTATTGGGGTTCAGGAGCCAGTGTTGGGGTTCAGGGCCGTGGCTGAGATTCAGGAGCCAGTGTTGGGGTTCGGGGCTGGTGTTGGGGTTCGGGGCGGGTGCTGGGGTTCGGGGCGGGTGCTGGGGTTTCGGGGCGGGTGCTGGGGTTCGGGGCGGTTGTTGGGGTTCGGGGTGGGTGCTGGGGTTCAGAGTTGGGGTTCGGGGATGGTGCTGGGGTTCGGGGTGGGTGCTGGGGTTCGGTGCTGGGGTTCGGGGCGGTTGTTGGGGTTTGGGGCGGGTGCTGGGGTTCGGGGTGGGTGCTGGGGTTCAGTGTTGGGGTTTGGGGCTGGTGTTGGGGTTCGGGGCGGGTGCTGGGGTTCGGGGCCAATGCTGGGGTTTGGGACGGGTGCTGGGGTTCAGTGTTGGGGCTGGGGTTCGGGGCGGTTGTTGGGGTTCGGGGCTGGTGTTGGGGTTCGGGGCTGGTGCTGGGGTTCAGTGTTGGGGCTGGGGTTCGGGGCTGGTGCTGGGGTTTGGGGCCGATGCTGGGGCAGCACGTTGTGGTTTGTGGGCTGTCCCCCGTTGATGATGGGTTTGCTGTGTGTGCCGCAGGGATCGGCTGTGCCTCGGTGGTGATCGTATCACTGTTGAACGTCTACTACATTGTGATCCTCGCCTGGGGGATCTACTACCTCTTCCAGACCTTCCAGAGCGACCTGCCCTGGGCTCGCTGCGGCCACTCCTGGAACACTGAATACTGCATCGAGGACCGGCTGCGCAAGAACCTCTCGCTGTGTGTCGGCTGTAACTCCACCAACTTCACCTCTCCCGTGACTGAATTCTGGGAGTAAGGAAGCCACGTCGCGTTGCCCCCGGCGTTACCCTCACCGTGTGTGGTGGACATCCCAGAGCTGCCTCCGAGGCTCTGCTCCCTGGGTCAATGAGACTGCCCCTTGACCTCACCGCCCCTTGACCTCTTGGCCCTTAAATGTCACCGCCCTTGAACCTTGCCGTCCCTTGACCTGGTTGCCCGTTGGCCAAGTTGCCCCTTGACCATGTCCCCATTTGACCTCAGCCCTCCTTGACCGTGTCCCTCCTTGACCTCGTCCCCTTTGACCTCGTCCGTCCTTGACCTCGTACCCCTTTGAACTTTTCTCGACCTCGCCGCACATTGACTGTGGCCTGCTCCTCAACCATGCCGCCCCTTGACCTATTCACCCATTGACTACATTGCTCCTTGACCTCATTGCCTCTTGACCTCTGCCCCAATCTCATTGCCCTTTGACCTTCACCCCTCGACCTTGCCATTCCTTGTCTATGTTGAGCCTCGACCCCCTGGCCCCGACTGAGCAATGAACCAGAGCCTCCCACATTCTCACTCTTCCCCCCCCCCCCCGATGTTCTGGAACATTCCCAGCTCATCGGCTGCTCTGTTGACCAGGCAGGTGGTTAAACACTACCTGCCATCCCTCGGCCTACCTCCCCAACTGGCCAAACTCGTAAACTCAGACATCTTCCTCACCGTCCACAGCACCACCAACATTGGTGTCATCTGCAAATTTACTAACGATGTTATCTCCATTGCTGTGCAAATCGTTAGTGTGGAGAACAAACCAGACTGGACCCAGTTCCCCTCTGCTCTCAGGCCTCCAATCAGGACATCTCCACATGGAGTCCTTACTCCAAGCCAGTTTTAAATCCATTCGGCTAGTTTACCCTGGATTCCATGCGCCAAAATCTTCCAGGGCGGTGCAGCGGGTAGAGCTGCTGCCTCATAGTGCCACAGACCCGGGTTTGATCCTGACCTTGGGCGCTGTCTGAGAGGAGTTTGCACGTTCTCCCTGTGACCGCGTGGGTTTCCTCCCACATGCCAAAGACGTGCGGGTTTGTAGATTAATTGGCTTCTGTAAATTGCCCCCTAGTGTGTAGGGAGTGGATGAGAAAGTGGGACAACGTTGGAACTGGGGTGAATAGGTGATTGATGATCGGCATGGACTTGATGGGCCGAATGGCCTGTTTCCACACTGCATCTCTAAACAAAAATCAAAACTAAAACTAAAGACTAGCTAACAATGTGAGAGTTTGTCAAAGGCCGTGGTAAAGTCCACATAAACAACGTCTACTGCCCTGCCCTTGTCATTCTTCTTGGGGACCTCTTCACAAAATCTCCACCAGATTTGTGTGACCCAGTTTCCCACGCACTGTTCTGATGAAGCGTCCACTGTTTTCTTACTCTGTGGATGCTGCCTGGCCTGCTGTGCCTCTGGTTTTACAGTATATCAGATCTTCAACATCTGTAGTGCTTACTGAAAATTCTCAACCTCTCCGTCCCGCTTGACATCCCACTCGATCCCCGACCTTCTCCGGTTCCTGCCCCCACTGATCTCCACAAATCTTCATTCAGCTTTCTGGAAGCCACCGGCCCTCTCTGGGACTTCTGAATTCTCGTAAACCCTGCACCTTCTCCAAGGACGTTGCATGTCCCGTTGGAGGCCGTGACGGCCCTCTGGTGAAGAAACCTGTGATGTCTCACCGTCAACATCTGACGTCTTGCTGTGTTAAAGTTCTCTTTCGAAAAGGGCGTACCGTCCAAAATGTTCCTGCCTCCCTGCCCGTCGTAACCCTCCCTCCTCCCGTGACAACCCGACCCAACTTCACAGCCTCTGTGTCCGGTCCGCCCTTCCTGCAAGGATCCCAGTGTTTTCCATCCTCTCCCTATGACCGACCTATGTGCTCGCGTGGCCTCCGGTCTAGACTGCGTGAGCTTCGAGCTCCCCAGCCTCCAGCAAAGTTAGCCCAGTGGTTAACTTACCGGGCCAGTGTTCAGAGTCCGAAGCTGTGATCCAGAGACAAGAGTTCAAATCCCACCAAGGGTGGCACAGTGGCGCAGCGGTAGAGTTGCAGCCTTACAGTGCCAGAGACCCGGCTCCATCCTGACTATGGGTGCTGTCTGTACGTTCTCTCTGTGACCACGAGGGTTTTCTCCAGGTGCTCCACTTTCCTCCCACATTCTAAATTGTAAATTGCCCCTAATGTAGGATAGTACTCGTGTACGGGGTGATCGCTGGTTGATCATATCATCATCATATATCATATATATACAGCCGGAAACAGGCCTTTTCGGGCCTCCAAGTCCGTGCCGCCCAGCGATCCCCGTACATTAACACTATCCTACACCCACTAGGGACAATTTTTACATTTACCCAGCCAATTAACCTACATACCTGTACGTCTTTGGAGTGTCGGCATTGATACATTTTGCCGAGGGGCCTGATTCCACACTGTACCTCTAAGGTCTCTGAAAGTTCTGCCCCTCTCCAGCAAACATCCATTGTATGCAGTTGTCCCCTGTGGGGATCCAGCCCTTGTTCTTCCTTCCACCATCCCATTGCCATATGAGCCACAGAAACTCCAGCTCAATCTCCATTACAGAGCAAAGTAGTCATCAATCCAGTTACAATGAATGTTCCTCACCCCAACCCAACAAGTGATTGTTCACCAGGCAACTGCCTCTCTGTGTCTCTCACACTCACTCACACACTCAGACTCACTCACACACTCAGACTCACTCACTCTCACACACACACTTTCTCTCTCTGTCTCTCACACTCTCTGTCTCTCCCCCACTACCCCCTCCCTATCAATGTCTCATTCTGCTTCATTTGTTTCCTTTCTCCCTTCTCTTTTTCGACTCCCTCTTTCTTTCTCTTTCCCTCATCATCATCCTTCCTCTCTCACTTCTCTCATTCTCTTCCACTCTCCTCTCTCTCCCATTCTCAAATTCTCTCCTTCATTTATCTTTCTCCTGCCCTCTTTCTCTTTCTCCGCTCTATCTTTCTAACACATTCTCCCTCTCACTCTCTCTTTTTAATCTTTCTCTCATTGGCTCCGTCTCTCCATCTTTCTGTCTCTCTCCATTTATTTCTCTCTCTCCTGCTCCCTCTTTCTCTCCATCTCTCTATCCTTCCCACTCACCCACTCACGTCGGTCACCTGGTGGGCCGGAGTGAGTCAGGTGAGGGTCGGGATTGTTGATTCCCCGTGTACCAGGGATGGATCTGCTGTACTCTCTCGGCCAGTTTCCGGAACAGTCCAGGGATGAGGGCGGCCAGATCACGCCGGGCTCTGAGGGATTGTTACCATTGATATCCCAGCGCACTGCGGGCAGTGACACGGGCCTGCCCGGCTGAGTCACTGATGTCTAAACATCCCGCCCTGACACACTCTGCCCAAATCTCTCTTTCCCCTTTCTCTTTACAGATGTGACTGAACCAATCCAGCTGTTCTTCTTTTATGTCAGGCTTTACATGTCTTGCGGGATGTGGGGTTGTGCTTCTGTTGGAGTGGGGAGTGACGGGGAGAGCAAGGAATAGAGAGACCATGTCTCCATCTAAAGCCCACCGCCCCTGCCCCAGGATTATGTGATGGGATGGTGTAGAGGAAGTTTCACTCTGTGCCTGACCTGGGCTGTCCATACCCTGCGAGTGTACTGTCCACAAAATTTATCACCTATTCCGTGGCAGTTTTAAAAATAAGATGCACATTTTTAGGTAAGTCTGTTATGTCAATGTTGGAGAGGATGCAAGAGAGATTCACCAGGATGTTACCTGGGCGTGTCGGCTTGAGTTACAGGGAGAGGTTGGATGGGCTGGGACTTTGTTCTCTGGAGCGTAGGAGGCTGAGGGGTGACCTTATTGAGGGGCACGGATAAAGTGACACTCACAGTCTGCATCCCCAGGGTAGAGGGTTCTAAAACTAGAGGGCACAGGATTAAGGTGAGAGGGGAGAGATTTAAGAGGGACCTCGGGGGAAACTTTTCCACTCAGAGGGTAGTCCGTATCTGGAACGAGCTGCCAGAGGATGCTGTGGAAGCGGGTACCATTACAGCTTTTGAAAGACAAAGGACAGGAAGGGTTTAGTGGGATATCAATGGTGCTTTATTTATGGGTCAAATAGAGAGGATATGGGCCAAATGCAGGCAAATGGGACTAGCCCAGAATACCAACTGGGTCGGCACGGACAAGGTAGGCCGAAGGGCCTGTTTCCGTGCTGTACGGCTCTGTGACTCTGCATCAACTTGTGTTCTGCCTGTTATTTTGCAGAGCTGTGCCCGTGGGGCCCCTGTATTACACGGGCCCTCGCCCCATACTATGGGAGGGTGCCCAAGGCAACAGTGCGGGACCACCAAGCCCTGCAGGACAGCAGCTAAACGCACCCCCTGTCCCGGCCAGCCTTGTTGCTCCGCTCCCCGGCTGTGCGGAGCAGGGCGGGCTCCCTGTCCAGGGACCCGGAACTCCCACTCGGAGCTTGTTTGACCCAAAGGTAGCCCTTGGTTATTTTGCTGTTTGCCGTTTGCCGAACGTTCTTGCATGCCAGCCCCTGTTCCCGGCCAGAGCCGGCCTCTGCTTCAGTCACCGCCTGGCACAGCGGGCAGTGGTTCCAGCCAACACCCGCAGTGCCCAGCGCCACCCCCACACCACTAACGCACACCCTCTCTCTCCCCCTCCACCCTCTCCTCCCCTCCCCCTCCATCTACCCCTTCACCACCCTCTCCCCAACCCCTCCCCTTCACCCTCTCCCCCTCCTCCCCTTCACCCTCTCTCCCCCAACTCTCTCCACTCCCTTACTCCATCTCTTCCCCTCCCTTTCCCACTCTGCCCCCTCCCATCCCCCTCCACCTCTTTCTACAATCCCCCCTCTCCTACAGGCGGAAGGTTCTGGGCTTGTCGCCGGGGATCGAAGACATGGGGGAGCTGAAGTGGGAGCTGGCACTGTGCCTGCTCGCCGCCTGGGTCATCTGCTTCTTCTGCATCTGGAAGGGCGTGCGGTCCACCGGGAAGGTGCGTGGTGTCGGGGGCGGCAAAGATCCTCGCGTGGGGGTGGGGGTGAGGGGAGCAGGAGAGATTCACCAGGACCTTACCTGGGCTCGAGTTACAGGGAGAGGTGGATAGGCTGGGACTTTGTTCTTTGGAGTGTAGGAGGCTGAGGAGTGACCGTGTTGAGGTTTATTATTGTGACGTGTACCAAGGTACAGTGAAAATCATTTTGTTGCGTGCTCTCCAGCAAGCGGAAAGACTTTACTTGATTACAATCGAGCCATCCACAGTATACCGATGCAGGAGAAAGGGAACAACGTTTAGTACAAGGTAAAGTCCGATTAAAGGGAGGCACGGTGGCGCAGCGGTAGAGTTGCTGCCTTACAGTGAATGCAGCGCCGGAGACTCAGGTTCGATCCTGACTATGGGCGCCGTCTGTACGGAGTTTGTACGTTCTCCCCGTGACCTGCGTGGGTTTTCTCTGAGATCTTCGGTTTCCTCCCACACACCAAAGACGTACAGGTATGTAGGTTAATTGACTGGGTAATATGTAAAAATTGTCCCTAGTGTGTGTAGGATAGTGTTAATGTACGGGGATCGCTGGGCGGCACGGACTCGGTGGGCCGAAGGGCCTGTTTCCGCGCTGTATCTCTAAATCTTAAAAAAAAAATTCTAAAGAGAGTCATACAAGGCGATAGGGATGGAGTTCCAGGACTTGGAGCCCATGGCGGTTGGGGCAAAGAGAGATGGGCGGTGTGGAGGGGGAGGAGGGGCTTCAGGTGGAGGGGCAGGTCAAGGGTCAAGAGTGTTTAATTGTCATTTGTACGGCAATTAAATTCTTTTGAACACAAAGGACAGCAGATTCAGGTTTTCAGAAGAAGACACCTAGTGCTGGAGTAACTCAGTGGGTTAGGCAGCATCTCTGGAGAACATGGATAGGCGACGTTTCAGATCGGGACCCTTCAGATCCATGTTCTTTCTGTCCATGTTTTTTTTCAGAAATGCTGCCTGACCCGCTATGTTTGTGTCTTTTTTGTCCCTGGGGTTCAACCTTGCCTGGCAGTCCCCGCTGCCCTTGTCCTTGGGGGGGGGGGGAGGGGGTCCAGGAGGGGGTTGTCCTTGGGGGGGGGTTGGGAGGGGCGGGCTGGGGGGGGTGTCTGTGATGGCGGTGGGTGGGGAGGGTCGAGGAGGGGGGTCTGTGATGGGGGGTGTGGGAGGGGCATGTTCTGAGAGGGGAGGGTCTAGAAGGGGGGGTCTGTGATGGGGTGGCGGGGGTCTGGGAGGGTCTAGAAGGGGGGGTCTGTGAGAGCGGAGGTCTAGGAGGGGGAGGGTTCTGTGAGGGGGGTGCGGTCGGGGGAACCGGTCGGTGAGTGACGTGGTAGACGATGCTGGAGGGAGGGAGTGTGTCGGGTGGGGGGAGTGCAGATTGAGTGGCCGCTTTGTCCTGGGCGGCAGTGAGGAGGTTCTCAATGACTGATGATGCCTCTTTCCCTCCCACTCTTCCCCCCCACCCCCCATCTCCAACCAGGTTGTCTATTTCACCGCCACCTTCCCCTTCCTGATGCTGCTGGTGTTGCTCATTCGCGGAGTCACGCTGCCAGGTGCAGCACAGGGAATCAAGTTTTACCTGTACCCTGATATGACACGCCTGGGTGACCCGCAGGTGAGTGACTATGTCCATGGCCGCCCTGCCCACACCCATCATGGCCGCCCTGCCCATGCCCGTCGAGGCCGCTCTGCCCACACCCATCATGGACGCCCTGCCCATGCCCGTCGTGGCCGCCCTGCCCACGCCCGTCGTGGCCTCCCTGCCCACACCCGTCATGGCCGCTCTGCCCACGCCCGTCATGGCCGCTCTGACCACGCCCGTCATGGCCGCTCTGCCCACGCCCGTCATGGCCGCCCTGCCCACACCCGTCATGGCCGCCCTGCCCACACCCGTCATGGCCGCCCTGCCCACACCCGTCATGGCCGCCCTGCCCACACCCGTCATGGCCGCCCTGCCCACACCCGTCATGGCCGCCCTGCCCACACCCGTCATGGCCGCCCTGCCCACACCTAACCTGTGTCCTACACTCTGCCCCCTCTCCCATCCTGACCTACCCACTCTCACCCCATCTATCTTTCTCCCTGTACCTTTCTCCCCCAGGTCTGGATCGATGCAGGAACACAGATCTTCTTCTCCTATGCAATCTGCCTGGGCGCCATGACATCCCTGGGGAGTTACAACAAGTACAAGTACAACTGCTACCGGTGAGGCCACAGGCAGGGGGAGGGGAGGGGAGATGGGTGGTAGGGAAGGGGTAGGGGGTCAATGGAGGGCAAATAGGGGTGGTGGAAGGGAAAGGGTGGGGGACAGGAGAGCGAGGGTGTGGGTGTGGTGGAGTTGGGGGGTAGTGGGTAGGAGGAGGAGATACACTGTGGACAGTGGTGGGGGAGGGAACGATGGGGAATTTAGTGGAGGGGAGAGGAGGGTATAGAGTGGGGAGGACATGGGGTGAGAGTTTGGGGGCGAGATGACCAGTTGGGATATTCAGAATGGGGCACTAACACCAGGCTACCCTCTCCCCCCTTGCCCTCTCCCCCCTTGCCCTCTCCCCCCTTGCCCTCTCCCCCCTTGCCCTCTTCCCCCTTGCCCTCTTCCCCCTTGCCCTCTTCCCCCTTGCCCTCTTCCCCCTTGCCCTCTTCCCCCTTGCCCTCTTCCCCTTGCCCTCTTCCCCTTGCCCTCTTCCCCCTTGCCCTCTTCCCCTTGCCCTCTTCCCCTTGCCCTCTTCCCCCTTGCCCTCTTCCCCCTTGCCCTCTTCCCCCTTGCCCTCTTCCCCCTTGCCCTCTTCCCCCTTGCCCTCTTCCCCCTTGCCCTCTTCCCCCTTGCCCTCTTCCCCCTTGCCCTCTTCCCCCTTGCCCTCTTCCCCCTTGCCCTCTTCCCCCTTGCCCTCTTCCCCCTTGCCCTCTTCCCCCTTGCCCTCTTCCCCCTTGCCCTCTTCCCCCTTGCCCTCTTCCCCCTTGCCCTCTTCCCCCTTGCCCTCTTCCCCCTTGCCCTCTCCCCCCTTGCCCTCTCCCCCCTTGCCCTCTCCCCCCTTGCCCTCTCCCCCCTTGCCCTCTTCCCCCTTGCCCTCTTGCCACCTGCCCTCTGCCCCCAGGGACTGCATGCTCTTGGGATGTCTGAACAGCGGCACCAGCTTTGTGTCGGGCTTTGCCATCTTCTCCATCCTCGGTTTCATGGCCCAAGAACAAGGGGTGAACATTGAGGATGTCGCCGAGTCAGGTAACGGGGAGACAGGGCCTGGGGGGGGGGGGGGAGACCGGACATTGTACCCAGGGTGGGGGGAGGGGCGACCTGATCCTCCCCCCCCCCCCCCCCCGCTCCTCGATACACGGCATGAAACAGGCCCTTCCGCCCAATCCCTCCATGCCACCCCAGTCCCAGGAGAATTGGGACGGAGGCAAAGATTGGCAGAGGGTTTCTACTCAGTTTACAGATCACACTCTGCTACCCACACACACACACTCAAGCACACACTCACGCACACACTCGCGCACACACACTAACGCGCACACACACTCACGCACAAACACTCACGCACACACACTCACGCACAAACACACTCACTCTTACACACACACGCGCGCACACCCTCTCACACACTCACATACAAACACACAGTCCCTCACACTCGCACACACTCGAGCATATGCTCACACACACACTCACGTACAAACACATACTCACACACACACTCACACACACTCGCACACAAACACACTCTCCCATACACACACTCGCGCAAACACACACTTGCGCACACTCACACTTACGCGCACACTCATGCGCGCACACACACACACACACACTCCCACACAGAGATTGCGCGGTAATTTGGATGTATTTTTCGTACTGGAACTAATATTTATCAATGAATGCCTCTTATTTCCCCTCTTTCCCCCCCCCCCATCTTTGTGCCTTGCTTTGCTGCAGGTCCTGGCCTGGCCTTCATTGCCTACCCCAAGGCAGTGAGCATGATGCCCTGGCCCACGTTCTGGGCTGTGTTATTTTTCGTTATGCTCCTACTTCTTGGATTGGACAGCCAGGTCAGTTTTTGCCAAATCTCTTCCCTGTGGTTTTTTACGGGGGAGTGGAGAAGTGGTGAGGGGAGCGCTCTCTCTCCCCCTCTCCCTCTCCCCCTCTCTCTCTCCCCCTCTCTCTCTCTCTCTCTCCCTCTTGCCTCTCGGTCTCTCTCTCTCTCATAGAAACATAGAAAATAGGTGAAGGAGGAGGCCATTTGGCCCTTCGAGCCATTCATTGTGATCATGGCTGATCATCCCAATCCCCATATCCCTTGATTCTACTAGCCCCAAGAGCTCTATCTAACTCTCTTTTAAATTCATCCAGTGAATTGGTCTCTGCTGCCTTCTGTGGCAGAGAACTCCACAAATTCACAACTCTGGGTGAAAAAGTTTTTTCTCATCTCGGTTTTAAATGGCCTCCCATTTATTCTTCGACAGTGGCCCCTGGTTCTGGACACCCCCAACATTGGTAACATTTTTCCTGCATCGAGCTAGTCCAGTCCTTTTATAATTTTATATGTTTCTCTAAGATCCCATCTCATCCTTCTAAACTCCAGTGAATACAAGCCCAGTCTTTCCAATCTTTCCTCATATGACAGTCCCGCCATCCCGGGGATTAACCTTGTGAACCTACGCTGCACTGCCTCAATAGCAAGGACGTCCTTCCTCAAGTTAGGAGACCAAAACTGCACATAATACTCCAGATGTGGTCTCACCAGGGTCCTGTACAGCTGCAGAAGGGCCTCTTTACTCCTGTACTCAACTCCC
This sequence comes from Rhinoraja longicauda, assembly GCF_053455715.1. Lineage (NCBI taxonomy): Eukaryota > Metazoa > Chordata > Chondrichthyes > Rajiformes > Arhynchobatidae > Rhinoraja > Rhinoraja longicauda. The sequence continues at coordinate 20,388,534 of NC_135969.1, read as the reverse complement.
TCTATTGTTTTTCTCTCACTGGGAGAATTGACCCCTTCCCTCAGGAGTTCCCTACCACTCACTACTGCTTGGTACTGTCGTGGGATTCATCGGCACAGACAGCTGAGGCCAAGTCAAAGGGTATTTTAAAAGTGGAGACTGACAAATTCTTGATCAGTGAGGGTGTCGGCGTTATGGGGAGAAGGCAGGAGAATGGGGTTGAGAGGGAAAGATAGATCAGCCATGATTGAATGGCGGAGTTGACTTAATAGGCTGAATGGCCTTATTCGGCTCCTGTGTGTCTTATGGTTGTTGTCTCCAGAGCAAACAGACTGTGGTGGTGGTGGTGAGTCCCATCCCCTCACTCCCCTCCAACATGCAACCCCTCCCCCTACACACAGCGTCCGTCCGGGGGTGGGGGGGATATCCTGTGCGGGAAGGGGAAGGGCAGAGGTGACAGGGGAGGGGGTAGTCAGGCGGGGAAAAGCCAAGAGCACTCGTTGGCCTGTTGGCCTTCATTGCGAGAGGATTTGAGTTTAGGAGCAAAGAGGTCCAACTGCAGTTGTACAGGGCCCTGGTGAGACTGCACCTGGAGTATTGTGTGCAATTTTGGTTTCCTAATTTGAGGAAGGAAATTATTGCTATTGAGGGAGTGCAGCGTAGGTTCACCAGGTTAATTCCCGGGATGGCGGGACTGACGTATGATGAAAAAATGTGTCCAGTGGGCTTGTATTTGCTGGAATTTAGAATGATGAGAGGGGATCTTATAGAAACATAAAATTCTGAAGGGATTGGACAGACTAGATGCAGGGAAAATGTTCCCGATGTTGGGGGAGTCCAGAACCAGGGGTCACAGTTTATGAATAAGGGGTAGGCCATTTAGGACTGAGATGAGAAAAAAAAATTTCACCCAGAGAGTTGTGAATCTGTGGAATTCTCTGCCACAGAAGGCAGTAGTGGCCAATTCACTGGATGTTTTCAAGAGAGATTTAGCTTTTAGGGCTAACGAAATCAAGGGATATGGGGAGAAAGCAGGAACGGGGTACTGAGTTTGGATGATCAGCCGTGATCATATTGAATGGTGTTGCTGGCTGGAAGGGCCAAATGGCCTCCTCCTGCACCTATTTTCTATGTATTTATGGCCTGATCCCACCCCACCCTGAGCAAACGTGTGGGCTGGCGGAAGGTTCCAAATACTCTGGTTGGGTGTTTGCACAGAGTCAGATGTTGGCTGTGGTCAGAGTCTAAGGCACATCTGTCGGGGAATGAAAGGCTTTGATGTGGACATGGCTGCGTGCAATATTGATGTACAGGAGTGCCGTTGACAAAAGGCCGCTTCGCACAGGGAGGGCTCGGCCTTGCCACAACAAAGAGAGGTCATGATCCCCGACACTTAACCCTGATGCTTCCTAGCAACGGGCAAATGCTGGGATCATCCCAAACACCTAATCCACTCTCAAAAAGCAGATATATCGCCCGCAACAAATCAGGAATCCCTGGTGATGGGACAGTGTAGAGGGAGCTTCACTCTGTGTCTGACCCCAGGGGGAGGGAATGTGGACAGGGGAGGGGGAGGGTATGTGAACAGGGGAGGGGGAGGGTATGCGGATAGGGGAGGGGCAGGGTGTGCAGACACGGGGAGGGGGTGGGACGGGGGGAGGGGAGGGGGGAGGGGGAAGGGGTGTGGACAGGGGAGGGGGAGGGTATGCGGATAGGGGAGGGGCAGGGTGTGCAGACACGGGGAGGGGGTGGGACGGGGGGAGGGGAGGGGGAAGGGGTGTGGACAGGACAGGGGGAGGGGTGTGGACAGGGGGAGGGGAGCGGTGGGGGAGGGGTCTGGACAAGGGCGGGGGAGGGGCATGGATAGGGGGTGTGGACGGGGGCAGGGGAGGGGGTTCTCGGGTTGAACAGTCACTGATCCCGGTGTGCTTTCTCCAGTTTGTCGAAGTGGAAGGGCAGATCACGTCACTGGTCGACCTCTACCCGTCCTTCCTAAGGAAGGGTTACAGAAGGGAAAGCTTCATCGCCATCACCTGCAGCATCAGCTACCTGGTGGGCCTGGCCATGGTGACCCAGGTCAGTGTTCCCACATTCACTCCGTCCCCCGTCCCCCCCACCATCCGCCATGCTCACCGCCCTGTACCCTGCACCCCTGCCCCGTCCCTGTCTTCCCGTCAGCTACCTGCTGGGCCTGGCCATGGTGACCCAGGTCAGCACTAAAACAGGCTGTCCTGCCCAACTTGCTCACACCGACCAACTTGCCCCATCAACACTAGTCCCACCTGCCTGTGTTTGACCAATATCCCTCCAAAACTGTCCTCTCCATGTACCTGTCTAAATGGTTCTTAAACGTTGTGATTGTACCTGCCTCAACTACCTCCGTTCTGTACACCCACCACCCTTTGTGTGAAACAGTTATCCCTCAGGCTCCTATTAAATCTTTCCTCCCTCACCTGTCCTCTTGTTCTCAATTCCCCTACTCTGGGCAAAGGTGAGCATCTGCCTGATCTATTCCTCCCATGATTTTATACACTTCTATAAGATCACCCCTCATCTCCAGGGAATAGGGTCTTAGCCGTCTCAACCTCTCCCTACAGCTCAGACCCTGTAGCCCTGGCAAGACCCTTGTCAATCTTCTCTGCACTTTCCAGCTTGACAACATATTTCCTCTAACATGGTGCCAAAAAATGAACACAATACTCAGCTCACTAATGTGTTGTACAACTGCAACATGACCTCCCAATTTCTATACTCAATACTCTGGCTGATGAAGCCCAATGTGCCGAAGGCCTTCTTGACCACACGATCTGCCTGTGCTGCCACTTTCAATGAACTATGTACCAGCAGTTCTAGATCCCTCTCCTCTTCAGCACTCCCCAGGGCTGTACCGTTCACAGTGTGTGGTGTTGTTTGGGAGTGTGGGCTTGTTTTGCCTCTGACCGTTGCTGCCTCTTGTACCCACAGGGCGGCCTGTATGTGTTCCAGTTGTTTGATTACTATGCAGCCAGTGGTATGTGCCTTCTCTGGGTGGCATTCTTTGAATGTATCGCAATAGCGTGGGTGTATGGTGAGTGGACTACTGTACCCCAGTGTTACACAGACAGACCCGTCCCCACCAGAATGTACCCCAGTGTTACACAGACAGACCCGTCCCCACCGGTACTGTGCCCCAGTGTTATACAGTGAGGTGACCCGTCCCCACCAGTACTGTACCCCAGTGTTACACAGACAGACCCGTCCCCACCAGTACTGTACCCCAGTGTTACACAGACAGACCCGTCCCCACCAGTACTGTACCCCAGTGTTACACAGACAGACCCATCCCCACCAGTACTGTACCCCAGTGTTACACAGACAGACCCGTCCCCACCAGTACTGTACCCCAGTGTTACACAGACAGACCCGTCCCCACCAGTACTGTACCCCAGTGTTACACAGACAGACCCATCCCCACCAGTACTGTACCCCAGTGTTACACAGACAGACCCGTCCCCACCGGTACTGTGCCCCAGTGTTATACAGTGAGGTGACCCGTCCCCACCAGTACTGTACCCCAGTGTTATACAGTAAGGTGACCCTTTCACAGGCAGCCTCTCCCTTTGGTCGTCACTGTATTGGCTTTTCTGCTTCTAATTCTAAAACTTTTTTTTAACCGAGGACCGCGGTGAATTTTGCTGAGTAGCTGGAGTTCCTACAGCTCTTCGTGCTGCCCCTTATATAGTCTGGCCAACTATCTCTTGGCTTAACGCTGCCTGTTATACATAACCAATGGTCTCCATCCGGCTTGCTGCCTGGACTGGAACTAATTCTTTTATAGATAGTTTGGTTTATTTTGGTGGTGTTTTTCCATCAGTGAGCCGCCTCAACTTCACATCACAACTGGGCTGCCCTCTCGTCCAGCGACAAGCAGACAGATCAGGCCTCTGATGCCGGGGAGAGGGGATCAGGGAGTTGGAGCGAGCAATACAGTCCTAGCCTGCTCAACCTCTCCCTGTAGCTCAGGCCCTCCAGTCCCCACTGCATCCTTGTGAATCTTCTCAGTTTGCCCACTCCCTTCCTGCAGCAGGGCGGCCACCAGTGAGCACAGCTCTCCCTGGAGCCCAGGCCTGAGAGACAATGCGGGGTGAGACACAGCCCTCCCCAAATCCCAGCACTCTCCCAATGCATGGGGCTGCCCTTCCCATCCGTTACCGAGAGCAGGGCCATGTCTCAAACCACCATCCCCTGCACTCTGTCCCTCCCAACTCTCCCCCGCACTCTCCCTCCCCCACTCACACTAGCATGCGTGTACCCCCACTCACACTAGCATGCGTGTACCCCCACTCACACTAGCATGCGTGTACCTCACTCACACTAGCATGCGTGTACCCCCACTCACACTAGCATGCGTGTACTCCTCTCCCCTGCACTGACTCTCCCAACTCTCCCCCGCACTCTCTCCCTCCCCACACTAGGATGCGTGTACCCCCACTCACACTAGGATGCGTGTACCCCCACTCACACTAGGATGCGTGTACCCCCACTCACACTAGGATGCGTGTACCCCCACTCACACTAGCATGCGTGTACCTCACTCACACTAGCATGCGTGTACCCCCACTCACACTAGGATGCGTGTACCCCCACTCTCACTAGGATGCGTGTACCCCCACTCTCACTAGGATGCGTGTACCCCCACTCTCACTAGGATGCGTGTACCCCCACTCACACTAGGATGCGTGTACCCCCACTCACACTAGCATGCGTGTACCCCCACCCACACTAGGATGCGTGTACCCCCACTCACTAGGATGCCTGTACCCCCACTCACACTAGGATGCGTGTACCCTCACTCACACTAGGATGCGTGTACCCCCACTCACACTAGGATGCGTGTACCCCCACTCACACTAGGATGCGTGTACCCCCACTCACACTAGGATGCGTGTACCCCCACTCACACTAGGATGCGTGTACCCCCACTCACACTAGGATGCGTGTACCCCCACTCACACTAGGATGCGTGTACCCCCACTCACACTAGGATGCGTGTACCCCCACTCACACTAGGATGCGTGTACCCCCACTCACACTAGGATGCGTGTACCCCTCCCCCGCACTGACTCTCTCTCCCCCCTCAGGAGCCGATAACTTCTACGACGCTGTGGAGGACATGATTGGCTACCGGCCGGGTTGCTGGATGAAGTGGAGCTGGACCGTCATCACTCCCTGCCTCTGCATGGTGAGGGGGGATGGGGCAGTGGGGGAGGGGGGGGGGGGGCAGTGGGGTGGAGGATGGAGGGGGGGCTGGGGCAGTGGGGGGGAGGATGGAGGGGGGGCTGGGGCAGTGGGGGGGAGGATGGAGGGGGGGCTGTGGCAGTGGGGGGGAGGATGGAGGGGGGGCTGGGGCAGTGGGGGGGAGGATGGAGGGGGGGCTGGGGCAGTGGGGTGGAGGATGGAGGGGGGGCTGGGGCAGTGGGGGGGAGGATGGAGGGGGGGGCTGGGGCAGTGGGGGGGAGGATGGAGGGGGGGCTGGGGCAGTGGGGGGGGAGGATGGAGGGGGGGCTGGGGCAGTGGGGGTGATGGGGGACAGACTCCACACAGACAGTGCCCGTAGTCAGGATCAAACTCTACCGCTGCATCACCGTGCCGCCCAGAAGATACAAACGTATTGGTCTCTTTCCCCCCCCCCCACCCTCCACAGGCTTGCTTTGTGTTCTCTCTGGCCAAGTACACCCCCTTGACCTACAACAAGATCTACAAGTACCCAGACTGGGCAGAGGGCGTGGGCTGGCTGCTCGCCCTCTCCTCCATGATTTGCATCCCGCTGGTGATGGTGGTGAAGATCATTCACTCCGACGGACCCATTATCGAGGTGAGCCCGGATGCAGGGGGGTGGGGGCAAAACCACAAGGGGGAACATATTTATTCCCCCGCTGGATATATTTATGGCAGAGATAGATAGATTCTTGATCAGTACGGGTGTCACAGGTTATGGAGAGAAGGCAGGAGAATGGGGTTGAGGGAGAAAGATAGATCAGCCATGATTGAATGGCGGAGTAGACTTGATGGACTGAATGGCCTAATTCTGCTCCTATCTCTAATGATCTTGTGACGGTGGTGGCCGTGAGGGCATGAGGTGAAAGGCGAGATGAAAGGAGTGAGAGGGTTGGGCTGCGGGGTGAATCCACCGTCAAGATGTTGGTGAGGCCACGCTTGGGTGTACTACGTTCAGTTTTGGTCACCCTGTGTGGGAGGGACAGGAGGATGAGGGGTGAAACTAAAGAGGTGGATTAAATCATGAGGGGAACAGTTAGGGTGAATTGATAAGTACAGGTGCCGGGGGTTGTGGAGAGAAGGCAGGAGAATGGGGTTGAGAGGGAAAGATAGATCGGCCATGACTGAATGGTGGAGCAGACTCGATGGGCTGAATGGCCTAATTCTGCTCCTATAACATGAATGTACGGTCTTTTACCCAGAGTAGAGGAATCATGAATCAAACTAAGGTGAGGTGAATGATTTAACAAGAACCTGAGGGGCAAAGTTTTCACACAGAGGGTGGTGGGTGGATGGAACGAGCTGCCAGAGGAGGTAGTTGAGCATACAAGTTGGGACATGATGTTGCAGTTGTATTGTGTTTAGTTTTGGTCACTGTGCTGGAGTCAGGATGTCATTGAGCTGGAAAGAGTGCAGAGAAGATTTGGGCAGGACTCGAGGGTCTGAGCTACAGGGAGAGGTTGGGCTGGCTAGGACTTTATTCCTTGGAGCAATAGAATAAAGCTAGAATAAAGCCTAATAGGTTTGGCAGGAGGATGAGGGGTGATCTTATGGAGGTGGATAAAATCGCGAGAGGAATGTTGGGTGAGTCTCTTGCCCGGGCTAAGGGAATCAAGAACGGGGCTACAGGGAGAGGTGGGGCACAAACTCAGGCAAGGTATGGCCTGTTTTTCACCCCCACCCCCTGCACCTTCCAGCTCTGACTCTTCCCCCTCTCTCTCCCCCCCCCCCAGCGGATAAAGATGCTCACCGCACCCAGGGGAGAAGGGAGGAACCCGAAAGACCTGGCCCTTGATGCGGAAGCTGTCATCCCTCTCAGTCCCAATGGGACTGCTGCAAACGATGTAGAAAAAACGCCTCAAATAATTATAGAGACTGCAATGTAACCTCTCTGTGAGAGTCTAAAGTTGTGCTTTTTTTTTTGGACAAACTCTAATCTTTTTAGGACCATTTTCCCCTTCCCACCCCTTCCCTCCCTCCCAACTTGTCCATTCACAACACAACATCTGAAATCCTGGGCTTCAGACATTCAACGAGACCTTGTACTGAGTACACGCATCGTCTCGCTCTCCCAAAGCATCAGCCAGACCCATGGATCTGCCCATGCCCCAGGGAACCCGTCCCCTCTCCTCCCCTCCCTTGTGAAGGGGTCCACCGGGAAACAAGGGCTGTGATCTCTTGCCCGCCCCCTCCTCTCATTCTCCACCCTCCCCATTCCCTCCCTCCCACTCTCCCAGCCCCTCCCCTCCCACCTCCAGCCCATCTCTCCCACTGCCCAAACCCTCTGCTGCCATGCCCCAGTCCCCCTCCCATATTCCCGTCCCACTCCCCCTCCCACCCCCACATTCCTACTCTCCCACTCCTCCATTCCACTCTCTGACCCTCCCCTCCCACACTCCCTCACCCCCCCCCCCCGAGGCAAATGATTCAAAGAGCAGCGGTCCGGTCAGAATCCCTCCCCATCCCCGCTCCACATCCTCACTCGCACTCCCCCTCCCCACCCCCTCATCCCCACCCGCTCCCCACCCCCATCCCTTCTGCCCGATGCCCCTCCCCTGTGGTGATGGGGAGTTGCCAGGCGGGCCCCACGCACACTGGACCAAATCCCTGCCGGGGTCATGCCGACTCTGGGAGCTGGGCTGGGTCTGCCTTGTGGGTGGCGGGCAGGACGGCTGGCGGTAGATTTCCAAAACGCTTCAAACAATATGTTGCACAATGTTTTAAGACTTTGTGTGTGAATGCCTGTGTGGATGTGTGTGTGTGTGTGTGTGTGTGTGTGTGTGTGTGGGTAATGGAATAATTTTACATTATACCGGTGGGTGTTCTAACCACAATCAGTGTGTAGATGATCCCAGCATCAATATTGTAGACATTGAGGAAGAATTTTAAACCCTTGTCATTTATTTTTTTGTATGGAGCATATTTTTCAACTTGTAACACTGTTGTGTTAACCTGTAGTAGGTTTCTATTTTACTGAGATGCATTGAAAATGTTGCAGCTTCACAGTGCTACTAGTCTGTCACTGGATTACACGTGTGTGTCAGGAGTGTGTAAGCATAGTCTCTCTCTCCCTCCCTCCCTCTCTCTGCCTCCTCACCTCTCCCCGTCCCCCTCTCCCTGCCCCGTCCCCCTCTCCCCCCCCCACGGTTCCAACACGCCTCCTCAATACCTGACCGTTTGGTGGTCCCGTTCCCCAGGTGACTGATGGGTGAGGGCAGCTTGTGCGTGTGTACGGACATAGCTCTGACCCCCCCTCTCCCAAAGCGAAAGTGAACGTGTCCCCCTTTAAATGAGACCAATTATCCAGCATCACAGCCCAGACCCCCTCACAGGGTGGTGGGGGAGGCGGGGCTGCGTGTACGTGTGTGTGTGTACGTGTTCATGTGTGTGTGTGTGTGTACGTGTTCATGTGTGTGTGTGTACGTGTGTGCGCCTCGGTAAACGTTTAAACTGAAGGTTTGGGCTATGGGCCAGAGCGGGGTGGAGGGGGGGGGGGGTGGGGTGGCGAAGCCTAATGGCACTGTGTGGGGGGGGGTGGTGGTCAGACGGAGCAGGCGGGGGGCAACACAACAAGGGGCACGGTCTGAGCTCACACCCCTCCTGGGGCAGAGTGACGGGGCAACACCAGCCTGGAGCCCCTCTCACCCTGTACCCACCCCCCTGCTGAGGGGCAAGTCTGAGAGAGCGTTGGTGCACGCACACACACACACACACACACACACACACACACACACACACACACACACACACACACATACACAGGACACACATGCACACAGACAGTCACATATACATACACAAAGGCAGAGTCACACACACATGCACACAGGCAGTCTCACACACACACATGGAGGCATACACAGAAACGCACATACACACGTGCAAACACATGCTCACCCACACACATGTGCTCACCCAAACAGACACACATTCACAAACACGCACACTCAGACAGTAGGGGTGGACATTGAGGCAGGGAGATTTGCACAGGGAGGGAGGGAGGGATGGAGGGAGGGGGGGTGACCCATCCACCATGTGTCAGGGTAAACGTGCTGGTCGGTCGGTGGCCCTGGGTGGGGGATCGCTGGCAGTGGGAGCTCTACATCAGGACGTACAGTGTTACAACAGACTTGCTGCCGGGTGGCGGTGAGGTTAACGTGGTGAGGATCGCACAGATTGTCAAAGCGCAGTGCAATGTAAAGTCATCCTCACCTGCGGCGAATTCAACAGCTCACCCCCACCCCCGCCCCCCCCACTGTAAATACTCGCACCCAGCTTCACTGCATTTTAACTCGTTATTATTTGTGTCGACTACGGATTGCAATCTTAGATACCAAACAATTTCATTGTGAATAAGCTTTGAAAGACAATGTGCGTTTTTTTTTAAAAATTGAAACATTTAGTTCTCGGAGTTGATCGCTGGTAATTCTGTAGAATTAGTTGAATTCATGGCAGGAACTCTCCCCCTGAGACTCATCCCCTTTCTCTCTCCCTCATCCCCTCTTTCTCTCTTCCTCTCTCTCCCCTCTCCCTCATCCCCTCTCGCCCATTTCTTTGCCTCCGTCCTCTCTCTCTCTCGCTGTCTTGCTCATCCCCCTAATCCTCTCTATCACTCCAACTCTCTGTCAGGCTCTCCCCAGTTCCCAGCTACTCTCTGCTCCTCTCCACCTTTCCTTTCTCCCTTCCCTCTTTCCCCCTTTCTCTTTCCCTCTCACCCTTTCCCCTCTGCCCCCCCCCCTTCCCTTCGTCTTCACACCTTCCCTCCCTTTCGCCCTCTCCTCCTCTTTCCCCTCCCCGCCCCTCCCCCCTTTGCCTCCCCCCACCCTCACACTCTCCCCCACCTCTGGATTTCACAATGGTGGGGTGGGTTATGGAGTGGGTCTCTTGTCCCAGAGTAATGGGTCAGGGGGATAGTTCATGTCCGTGCTGATCTGATCCTGACCGTTTTGCTGTTTTCATCCATGATCCGGTTTAACTTTTAGCAGTTTGCAGGTTTTTTTAGAAAGAAAAACAATATAAAAGATATGTATTTATGATACGGTATATTCATGTGTCATGTGCTTTCTTAGGTGACAGTCGAATTGTATTAGAACTTTGATCTTGTACTGTGTGAGTAAATTAAAAAATAAATAAATTAATAAATGTTTACAGTTTTCACTGAAACCCTTAGACTTCAGTAATCTCTTGCTTTACCTCATTCACAGGCAGTGATTTTACACCCTCAATGGGGCAGTACTGAGGGAGGGTCACACTGGGAGGGGCAGTACTGAGGGAGGGTCACACTGTGGGAGGGGGGTACTGAGGGAGGGTCACACTGTGGGAGAGGGGGTACTGAGGGAGCATCGCACTGTGGGAGGGGGGTACTGAGGGAGGGTCACACTGTGGGAGGGGGGTACTGAGGGAGGGTCACACTGGGAGGGGGGTACTGAGGGAGAGTCACACTGGGAGGGGGGTACTGAGGGAGGGTCACACTGTGGGAGGGGGGGTACTGAGGGAGAGTCACACTGTGGGAGGGGGGCTACTGAGGGAGAGTCACACTGGGAGGGGGGTACTGAGGGAGAGTCACACTGTGGGAGGGGGGGTACTGAGGGAGAGTCACGCTGGGAGGGGGGTACTGAGGGAGCATCGCACTGTGGGAGGGGGGTACTGAGGGAGGGTCACACTGTGGGAGGGGGGGTACTGAGGGAGAGTCACACTGTGGGAGGGAGGGTCACACTGAGGGAGGGGGGGTCACACTGTGGGAGGGGGGTACTGAGGGAGAGTCACACTGGGAGGGGGGTACTGAGGGAGAGTCACACTGTGGGAGGGGGGGTACTGAGGGAGAGTCACACTGTGGGAGGGGGGGTACTGAGGGAGAGTCACACTGTGGGAGGGAGGGTCACACTGAGGGAGGGGGGGGATACTGAGGGAGGGTCACACTTTTTTTAATTACAAATGCTTTATTCCAAAAAACAAGACAAGCATACAAAGTGATAATGTGATCAGATCAGAAGCTGCCTGTGTCAGCAGTGTACAAAACACAACAAATATCAAATTAAAATCCCGCCAACTTTGTCAAGGATACATTCGACCTCCCGTGGCGACCAGCGTTCACGGAAGGCCTCCAGCGTCCCCGTGGACACCGCGTGTTCCCTCTCCAGGGACGCGCGGGCACGGACGTAAGCCCGGAACAGGGGCAGGCAGCCGACCTCTGCGGCCGCCGACTACCCGCTGCCTGGACCCGCGGATGGCCATCTTGGCCAGGCCCAGGAGCAGACTGACAGGGAGACCCCCTCCTCCCTCCCTACCCTCCCCCCTCTGTACCGGGTGCTCAAACATCAGCAGCATAGGGCTAAAATGGAGCCAGAACTTGAGGAGCAGCCCCTTCAGATACTCGAACAGGGGCTGCAACCTCTGGCACTCTATATACAAATGGTAGACGGTCTCCTCCTCACCGCAGAAGTGAAAGGCGGCAGACGAGTCCGTGAACCGGCTCAAGTGTCTGTTACAGGCCACAGCCTTATGCAACACTCTCCACCCCAGGTCCCCGATGTAAAGGGGGAGGACAAACTTATAGAGAGGAGTGCTGCACTGTGGGAGGGGCAGTACTGAGGGGGGGGCAGTACTGGGGGAGGGGCAGCAGTGAAGGAGGGGCGGTACTGGGGGAGGGGTGCAGTGAGGGAGGGGCGGTACTGGGGGAGGGGTGCAGTGAGGGAAGGGCGGTACTGGGGGAGGGGCGGCAGTGAGGGAGGGGTGGCACTTCCGTGGAGTCTTGCTGTGCCTGGAACTTACAGCTGCCTTTGCCCTTCCTCCAGAGCCTGAATTATCTTCATTGTGCCTCAACTCATGACTTTTGCTCTTCATTCTCTTATCTTTAGGCTATTTATACTCCCGGCGGACCCCTCCCACCACGTAATTGGTCCAATCTCCATGTCAGTGGCCCGTTGACCTCCCTGCCGGTCATTGGCCTGTTCCCTGGTCACACTACGGCCACCTCCAGCTGGATCGCTCTCCCGGCCAACACCAGAGGTCAGAAGACCAGCACGGCTCTATCAACGGCCCTCCCCATCCCAGCGCCCCCTTAACAACTCACAGCCTTAGAAACCACCCACTATACAGCACAAAAACAGACCCTTCAACGCACAATGTACGTGCCGAACATGATGCTGAGTTCAACTAACTTCCTCTGCCTGCACGTGACCCCTATCCCTCTATTCTCTACATATCCAAAAGCCTCTTAAACGCCACTCCTATCATGTCTGCCTCCACCACGTACCAGGCAGTGCATTCTAGGCACTCGCCAAAAAAAACATGCCTTGCACCTCTCCTTTAAATGTTGCCCCTCTCACCTTAAACCTATGCCCTCCAGTCTTTGCCATTTCCACCCTGGTGATAAATGTTCTGACTGTCTGCCCTATCTACACCTCTCATCATTTTATACACTTCTATCAGGTTTCTCCTAAACCTCTGGCACCAGAAAACAGTCCAAGTTTGTCCAACCTCTCCCTATAGCTGTTGCCCTCTAATCCAGGCATCTTTCTGGTAAACCTCCTCTGTGCCCCCTCCAAAGCCTCCACACCCTTCCTGAAGTGTTGTGACCAAAACTGAGCGCAATACTCCAAATGAAGTCTAACCTATAAAGTCCTATAAAGCTGCATTGTGATTTCCTGACTCTTATACTCAATGCCCCAACCGACCAAGCGTTGACCGCCTTATTTACCACTCGATCTACTTGCATTGTCACTTTCAGGGAGTGATGGACTTGGACACCAGGACCCATCTTCAGACCCTCCCGACCCAAAACATTGTCAATCCATGTTCTCCAGAGATGAGAAGAGCCGCCGAGTTACTCCGGCACTTTGTGTCCTTTTTTGGTCTGAAGAAGGGTCCTGACCCGAAACATCATCCATCCATGTTCTCCAGAGATGCTACCTGACCCACTGAGTTACTCCAGCACTTTGTACCTTTTTTTGGTAAACCAGCGTCTGAGGTTCCTTGTGTCTTTCTCTTGAAAATGATTTAGTTCAATCAGAAACCAGGGTCTCGTCTCTGAACAAAACAAGGGGTTATGAGGTGAAAGCTGGTTGCAAGAGAATGGGAAACCACATTAATAGCAGCTTCCATGATAAAGGAAAAGACGAATGATTCATGGTTTACAGCAAGTTCATGGCCCTCTGAGTAGCTACATCCCAATGGGAAAAGTGGCCCAAGAGTGGCCAACAGCTATAGATAGCTTTAGGTCACAGCACTAGTGTGCATTGTTGCCAAAAAAGCCAGTACACCCGGGGATTGGGAAAGAGAGTTAGCTCATGGAAACGTCCACAGTGAGTCTGGGAAAGTCAACATGACATCATGAGAAAGTCAGTGTCAAAGAAACATGGTGAAGAATCTTCCGCAGATACCTCCAAAAAGAACAGCAGGAAAGTGTACGTGCGCTCTCGACTGACTGAGTACATCAGCGAAGAAGCAAATGGCAGGGGAATTAAACACATAGTTTACATTTTAAACAGAAGAATGTACAGAAAACATCTCAGAACAAGTTTAGGGTGGGTGGTGAACTGAGAGAAATGGACACGGATATGGAAATCATCATATATCATCATATATATACAGCCGGAAACAGGCCTTTTCGGCCCACCAAGTCCGTGCCGCCCAGTGATCCCCGCACACTAACACTATCCTACACCCACTAGGGACAATTTTTTTTTTACATTTACCCAGCCAATTAACCTACATACCTGTACGTCTTTGGAAATATTATAGGAAAAGTTGCAAAAGACTCTTGAATTAATGGGAAGGAAAGTTCGAGAAGGGATAAGAGAGGAAGGTCAGGGCCAATAGTGACCGGTGTGAGGGGGGAGGTGAATACTGAAGTTAAAGTGTTGTATTTGAATGCGCAAGGTTTAAAAAGTAAAGTGGATGAGCTTGAGGCTCAGTTAGATATTGAGAAGTATGATGTTGTGGGAATCACAGAGACATGGCTACAAGAGGACCAGGGCTGGGAGCTGAATATTCAGGGGTTTATGTCCTATCACAAAGACAGACAGGTGGGCAGAGGGGGTGGGGTAGCTCTGTTGGTAAGGAATGGAATTCAGTCCCTTGTGAGGGGTGACATTGAATCCGGAGATGTAGAGTCAGTATGGATAGAACTGAGGAATTGTAAGGGTAAAAAGACCATAATGGGAGTTATCTACAGGCCCCTAAACAGTAGCCTGGATGTAGGTGCTGGTTGAATCAAGAGGTAAAATTGGCCTGTCGCAAAGGGAATGCTACAGTGGTTATGGGAGATTTCAACATGCAGGTAGACTGGGAAAATCAGCTTGGTAATGGACCCCAAGAAAGGGAGTTTGTGGAGTGCCTCTGAGATGGATTCTTAGAGCAGCTTGTACTGGAGCCTACCAGAGAGCAGGCAATTCTGGATTTAGTGTTGTGTAATGAACCGGATTTGATAAGGGAACTCAAGGTAAAAGAGCCATTAGGAGGTAGTGACCATAATATGATGTTTTAATCTACAATTTGAGATGGAGAAGGGAAAATCGCAAGTGTCAGTATTACAGTTGATCAAAGGGGACTGTGGAGGCATGAGGGAGGAGCTGGCCAAAGTTGAATGGAAAGGGACCCTAGTAGGAATGACGGTGGATGCAGGTATTTCTGGGAATAATACAGAAGGTGCAGGATCAGTTCATTCCAAAGAGGAAGAAAGATTCTAAGGGGAGTAAGAGGCGACCATGGCTGACAAGAAAAGTCAAGGGCAGTATAAAAATAAAAGAGAAGTATAACATAGCAAAGATGAGCGGGAAGCCGGAGGATTGGGAAACTTTTAAAGAGCAACAGAAGATAACTAAAATGGCCATACGGGGAGAAAACATGAAATACGAAGGTAAGCTAGCCAAGAATGTAAAGGAGGATAGTAAAAGCTTCTTTAGGTATGTGAAGAGGAAAAAAATAGTTAAGACAAATGTGGGTCCCTTGAAGACAGAAACAGGTGAATTTATTATGGGGAACAAGGAAATGGCAGACGAGTTGAACAGGTACTTTGGATCTGTTTTCACTAAGGAAGACACAAATAATTTCCCAGATGTACCAGTGGACAGAGGTCCTAGGGTGACAGAGGAACTGAAGGGAATTCACATTAGGCAGGAAATGGTGTTGGGTAGACATGGGACTGAAGGCTGATAAATCCCCAGGGCCTGATGGTCCGCATCCCAGGTTACTTAAGGAAGTGGCTCTAGAAATCGTGGACGCATTGGTGATCAACACTGATCATTTTACAAAGTTCTATAGATTCAGGATCAGTTCCTGTGGATTGGAGGGGAGCTAATATTATCCCACTTTTTAAGAAAGGAGGGAGAGAGAAAACAGGAAATTATTGACCAGTTAGCCTGACATCGGTGGTTGGGAAGATGCTGGAGTCGATTATAAAAGATGTAATAGCGGCACATTTGGATAGCAGTAACAGGATCGTTCTGAGTTAGCATGGATTTACCAAGGGGAGATCATGCTTGACTAATCTTCTGGAATTTTTTGAGGATGCAACTCGGAAAATGAACACGGGAGAGCCAATGGATGTAGTATATCTGGACTTTCAGAAAGCCTTTGATAACGTCCCACACAGGAGATTAGTGAGCAAAATTAGAGCACATGGTATTGGGGGTAGGGTACTGACATGGATATAAAATTGGTTGGCAAACAGGAAACAAAGAGCAGGGATTAACGGGTCCCTTTCAGAATGGCAGGCTGTGGCTAGTGGGGTACCGCAAGGCTCGTTGCTGGGACACGCAGCTAATTACAATATACATTAATGACTTAGATGAAGGGATTAAAAGTAACATTAGCAAATTTGCTGGGTGGCAGTGTGAACTGTGAGGAGGATGCTATAGGATGCAGGGTGTCTTGAACAGGTTGTGTGAGTGGGCAGATGCATGGCAGATGCAGTTTATAAATGTGAGGTTATCCACTTTGGTGACAAGATGGCAGATTATTATCTGAATGGTGTCAAATTAAGAAAAGGGGAAGTACAACGAGATCTGGGTGTTCATCAGTCACTGAAAGAAAGCATGCAGGTACAGCAGGCAGTGAAGAAAGCTAATGGCATGTTGGCCTTCATAACAAGAGGAGTTGAGTATAGGAGCAAAGAGGTCCTTCTGCAGTTGTACGGGGCCCTAATGAGTATTGTGAGTTATGGTCTCCAAATTTGAGGAAGGACATTCTTGCTATTGAGGGAGTGCAGCGTAGGTTCACGAGGTTATTTCCCAGGATGGCGGGACCATCATATGTTGAAAGAATGGAGCAACTAGGCTTGTATGCATTGGGATTTAGAAGGAAGAGAGGGATCTTATCGAAACGTATAAGATTATTAATGGATTGGACACGCTAGAGGCAGGAAACGTTCCTAATGTGGGGGGGGGGGGGGGGGGGGAGTCCAGAACCAAGGGCCACAGTTTAAGAATAAGGGGTAGGCCATTTAGAACAGAGATGAGGAAGAACTTTTTCACCCAGAGAGTTATGAATCTGTGGAATTCTCTGCCTCAAAGGCAGTGGAGGCCAATTCTCTGGATGCTTTCAAGAGAGAGTTAGATAGAGCTCTTAAAGATAGCAGAGTCAAGTGATATGGGGAAAAGGCAGGAACGGGGTACTGATTGTGGATGATCAGCCATGATCACAGTGAATGGCGGTGCTGGCGCGAAGGGCCGAATGGCCTACTCCTGCACCTATTGTCTATTGTCTAAAATGGTACAAAGACAGGATAGATTTAGAGGGATATGGACCAAACGCTGGCAGGTGGGCAAGTGGGGCTGAAGGCCCTGTTTCCATGCTGTGTGACTAAATGAGCACTGGTAAAATAATCACCATAGAGATACTTTTTCTTTTATCTGCATTTTTTTCTGTAGCTCTATCATTACACACAAATGTAAATATATATATCACTTACACACACCCCCAGCTGGGTCCAATTAGCTGGCATTGATTTGGCCACCTGAACCCTGTCAGCCTTGTCCCAATAAACCCAGGCATTGCAGTGAGGGGAGAGGATGAGGGAAGCAGGAAAGAAAGAAAGAAAGAAAGAAAGAGAGAGAGAGAGAGAGAGAGAGAGAGAGAGAGAGAGAGAGAGAGAGAGAGAGAGAGAGAGAGAGAGAGAGAAAGAAAGAAAGAAAGAGAGAGAGAGAGAGAGAGAGAGAGAGAGAGAGAGAGAGAGAGAGAGAGAGAGAGAGAGAGAGAGAGAGAGAGAGAGAGAGAGAGAGAGAGAGAGAGAGAGAGAGAGAGAGAGAGAGAGAGAGAGAGAGAGAGAGAGAGAGAGAGAGAGAGAGAGAGAGAAAAAGAGAGAAAAAGAGAGAAAAAGAGAGAAAAAGAGAGAAAAAGAGAAGGAAGAAAAGAGAGAGAAGGGAGACACAGTCGCAGGTTTGAGGAAGACTGAACCACTGGGACAAACTCGAGACCAACAGCACCATGGTGTGGTCTAGACTGGACTGCTGGGAAGATGCATTGGATACTGAGGCTGAGTAACTGAGGCAAGCCTGAGATGCCAGTGTCCCTTCCTGCTCACGGACAACGAGGGACTGCGCCCACAGAGGCAAAGCTGAACTGCCGGGATAAACCTGAGACCACCAGTGCCTGCTTTTGAGGCGCGTGTGTGTGTGTGTATTTATTTCCCCCCAGCAACCATCAGGCTCTTGAACACTGCACAACACTAACCTCAGCAATTGTGATCATCTATGGACTGTGTCTTTGGTTGCACCTCGGAGCAGGTATTTTTGCACTTGTATACGGGTGATTAATATATATTGTTTTTTTGTTTGTTTTATGTTGTCTCTGAGCATTGTATTTACAGCCTGTAAAGCTGCAGCAAGTAAGAATTTCATTGTTCCGTTGTCGGTACATATGACAACTAAACACAAAAAGGACACAAAGTGCTGGAGTAACTCCGCGGGTCAGGCAGCATCTCAGGAATATGGACAGGTGACGTTTCAGGTCCCAGGCCGCAACCACCTGAGTTACTCCAGCACTTTGATTCTATGGTATAAACCAGCATCTGCAGGTCTTTGTTTCCACACTCGACTCTTGGTGTTTCGGCGAAGACCTTTGGCTCCCCCTGCTGTTCAAGGTGTTTAAGTGTCAGTTTATTCCTCATATTCTGCTTCGGCAGCTTACAGCCCAATAGTATGCACATTAAATTCTCCAATTTTAGGTAACTAACCTGCAAACAACCCAGAATTTTCCGCCTCTCTTGCTTTTGCCACACCCAAGCCCACACCCATTTCTCACCCAGCTACATCCATCCCCTGGCTTCACATTGCTCAACTCCTCTATCCTTATCTCAATACTTTTTTTTGCCTTTTCATCCCTGGCCTTTGTCCACCCATCTGCCAATCATCCTCCTCAGCTGCATCCACATATCACTTGCCAGGCTTTCTCCTGCCCCTTAAACTCTGCCAGCTCTCCCCTTCTCCATTCCAATGAACCTGAAGAAGGGTCCCAACCCAAAATGTCCATGTTCTCCAGAGATGCTGCCTGACCCGCTGATTCAGTCTGAAGAAGGGTCTCGACCCAAAACGTCACACATTCCTTCTCTCCAGAGATGCTTCCTGACCTGCTGAGTTACTCCAGCATTTTGTGATACCACTGATTTACTCCACTTCTTTGTGTCTTTTTTTGGTAAACTAGACTCTGCAGTTTCTTGTGCCTACAAAACAAAATGGTGGCGCAGCAGTGTAGAGCTGCTGCCTCACAGCGCCAGAGACCCCGGTTCACTCCTGCCCTCTGGTGCTGTCTGTGTGGACTTTGCACGTTCTCCCTGGGACTGTGTGGGTTTCATCCTGGTGCTCCGGTTTCCACCCACGTCCCAAAGACACGCAGGTTTGTAGGCCTTCTGTAAATTGTCCCCTAGTGCATTGGGAATGGATGAAAAGTGGGATAATATAGAACTAGTGTGAATGGGTGATCGATGGTCAGCATGGAGTCTGTGGACCGGAGGTGATGATAGGGAAAGACAAAATGGTGCAGTCGGTGCAATCTAAGAAGGAAAATATTGTACAGAATGGAAACACGTCCTTTGGCCCAACTTGTCCACACCGACCAACATGCTTCATCTACACTAGTCCCACCTGCCTGCATTTGGCCCATGTCCCTCTAAACTTGTCTTAATCATGTACCTGTCTAAATGTTTCTGAAATGTTGTGATAGTCCCTGCCTCAACTACCTCCTCCGGCAGCTTGTTCCATATACCCACCACCCTTTGTGTATATTTTAAAAAAGCTACCCCTCAGGTTCCTATTAAATCTTTTCTCCCTCACCGTAAGCCTATGTCATCTTGTTCTCGATTCCCCAACCCTGTGCAATAGACTGTGTGTGTCTACCCGATCTATTCCCCTCATGATTTTGGGGAATGAATGCGGAACCAGAGGGAGGGCAGTTTTGGACAGAGCATGCACATTCATTTTTGGACAGAGTATTCACATTCACTTTTGAATCTATGATAATGACAGTAATTATCACTTCCCCAAATTAACATCCACTGACCCATGCATTTGTTTAGTCCCAGCAATTTCCTCCTCCCCCTCCCCCCTGGCCAAACAGTGCCTCTTACTACAATGCCAATGGGAAGTGGACACGAGCTGTGTGATTAGTTTGAACTTTGTATGGAGTCCAACTCAATGTGGAACTTCCTCTGAGCACAGAAAGGGTGCAGGGAAGGAACAAAGTTCTCCCAGTGACAGAATCGCACATTCTTTCAACATTTAACTTTAGACCAATTCCTTTCTCTGGCTTCACAACTTGCACATTTACTTTAGACTTTACAGACACAGTGGGAAAGGCCTTTCGGCCCATCGAGTCCATGCCGACCATCGATCACCCCATACACTAGCACTATCCTGCACACTAGAGACAATTTTACTGAAGCCAATTAACCAACAAACCTGCATGTCTTTGGAGTGTAGGTTTGGAGGAATAAACAGCTCCACAAGACCTCAAATTCAGGGGACAGATAGGGTGGAAAGGTTTAGGTTTATTATTGTCACATGTACAGAGGTATGGCAAAAGCTTTATTTTGCATGCTATCCAATCAGATCAGATAATACCATACATAAATACAGTCAACCTCAAGTACAATAGGTAGAGCAAAGGGGAAGATACAGAGTGCAGAATATAGTTCTCAGCATTGTAGCGCATCAGTTCCAGAGACAAAGTCCAATGTCCTGTGAAAGTGGGGGTGTTTAGAGCAGAGGACATAATTATGAGTCGCAGAGTCACACAACACAGAAACGGCCCCTTGCCCTTGTCTACCAAATGCGCCATCTACACTTGTCCCACCTGCCCAGGTTTGGCCCTTAAGGCAGTGGAGGCCGATTCTCTGGATGCTTTCAAGAGAGAGCTAGATAGAGCTCTTAAAGATAGTGGAGTCAAGGGATATGGGGAGAAGGCAGGAATGGGGTACTGGCTCAAAGGGCCAAATGGATTACTCCTGCACCTATTGTCTGTTGTCATATCCCTCTAAACCTTAGATAGACACAAAGTGTGGAGTAACTCAGCGGGTCAGGCAGCATCTCTGGAGAACATGGAAGTTGACACTTCCTCAGGCTGTTTTTATTTGGGGGGGGGGGGGGGGGGGGGCTGGGAAACTGGAGGCAAGAAAAAATATGTTTTAATTTTGGGTCTTTTGCTTCCAGTTCCTCCCCCCACCCACTTTAACCAGTCTGAAGAAGGTTCTCGACCCATGTTCTCGACAGACGCTGCCTGACCCACTGTTACTCCAGCATTTTGTCTTTTTCTGGACAAACCAGCATCTGCTGTTCCTTTGCATTCCACTTCTTCTAAACCTTTCCTAGTGAGGCGCTCCCTCAGTGAGACAGCGCACTCCCTCAGTGAGGTGGGACGCTCCCTCCGTGAGGCTCTCCCTGGGTGAGGTGGAGCGCTCTCTCAGTGCAGCGCTCCCTCAGTGAGGAGCTCCCTCAGTGAGGTGCTCCCTCCGTGAGGTGGAGTGCTCCCTCAGTGAGGTGCTCCCTCCGTGAGGTGGAGTGCTCCCTCAGTGAGGTGCTCCCTCCGTGAGGTGGAGTGCTCCCTCAGTGCGGCACTCCCTCAGTGCGGCGCTCCCTCAGTGAGTCTGGCTCTATGCAAATATTATCCCAATCTTTAAGAAAGGGGACAGGTCTTCACCATCTAACTACCGTCCAGTGTCACTTACCTGTATTGCGAGCAAGCAATTGGAACATATTATGCATAGTGTGGTGGTACCCGGGGATTAGGCCACTCCCTGGATCATCCCCCTCGGCACAGGTTGGACAGGGCTGGAGAAGGGACTAGTGCTACGGGGTTTGCCTGAAGGGGCTAGAGAGATAACTCGTGCTTGGGACTGAAGAGAGTGTGGATGTCCTGTTGCTGCTCCTCGACGTCCTTCGTGGCGGGACCCGGCCGCAACGGCACACCCGACCGGCAGCGCGTCTTTCCCGCGCAGCCTGCCGTCGGTTCCTCTGCACGCCACCAGAGGTCGCTTGTGGTCGGATCAGCCCACATAGCCGCCCGTTTCGACAGACGCCAGCAGAGGAGGTGCTACTTTCACCGCCGCTGGGGACTTTCAGCCCGTCAATGCCGGCAGCCGTGCTCGTTCCCGGGAAACGCAGGGGCCCGCCATCAGTGAGTGCTTCGGCGGCCGGCCAAATTCATCACCTTTTTGCGTGGGATCGCCACACCGGGGCCCGTTTCTTTGTGGACACGGGGGCTGAAGTGAGCGTTCTTCCCCCTTTGAATGATGACATCCGCTATGGTAAACATGGCCCCCTCCTCGCCACGGCAAACGGGACACCAATCTGCTCATACGGGGTGCGCACGCTCTACCTCAACTTCGGAGAGGGCCGCTTCTCCTGGCCATTCGTCATTGCGGATGTGTCCCAGCCGTTGCTGGGCGCGGTCTATCTACGGGCACATTCCCTGCTCGTGGATATCAAGCGGCAGCGTTTGGTGCACTCCGTCACCTTGCAGCCTGTTTCCCTCCGCGTGGGCGACCCGGTCGTGCTGCCTGATGGGCCAATCATCCGTGGACGCTACGTTCTCGCGCATTCTGGCCGAGTTCCCCGAAATCCTCGACCCCCAGTTCCACTCCTCCGCCCCGAAGCATGGGGTGGAGCATCACATTCCCACCACTGGCCTGCCCCTGCACGCCCGGGCGCAGTACCTTCCACCGGACAAGCTCCGTCTCGCTCGGGAGGAGTTCCGCCTTATGGAGTTGTTGGGTATTGTGCGCCGCTCAGACAGCCCGTGGGCGTCCCCACTCCATATGGTCCCCAAGGCAGACAGTGGCTGGCGCCCTTGCGGTGACTACCGTCGGCTTAACGATGCCACCATTGCCGACAGGTATCCGGTCCCCCACATTCAAGACTTTAACGCGCACCTGGCTGGGGCCATGGTGTTTTCCAAGGTCGATCTGGTACGTGTCTACAATCAAATTCCCGTCCACCCAGACGGCGTCCCCAAGACGGCCATCGTGACGCCATTTGGCCTGTTCGAATTCCTCCGTATGCCGTTCGGACTTAAGAACGCGGCCCAAGCCTTTCAGCGGCTTATGGACTGCGTGTGCCGTGGCCTGGACTTTGTTTACGTGTACCTCAATGACATTTTGGTGGCAAGCCGCTCGAGACAGGAGCATGCTACCCATCTCCGCCAGCTTTGCCAGCGCCTCAGCGATCATGGGCTGGCCATCAACATCGCCAAATGCTGTTTCGGGGTGATGTCCATCAAATTCCTGGGCCACCATGTGACCCCGCACGGGGCGCTGCCGTTCCCGGACATGGTGGACGCGGTGAGCCAGTTTCCACGCCTGACCACCGTGAGGGGCCTCCAGGAGTTCGTTGGGATGGTGGCCTTTTACCACCGATTTGTGCCGTCTGCGGCCCGGATCATGCGCCTCATGGCAGACAAGCGCAAAGAGGTATTGAATGGACTGACGATGTGGTGGCGGCGTTCCAACACGCCAAGGAAGCCCTGGCTACGGCCACGATGCTCGTGCACCCATGGGCGGATGCGCCAACCAGCCTGACGGTCAACGCTTCAGATGTGGCGGTTGGGGCGGTGCTCGAACAGCATATTGATGGGTGTTGGAAGCCTCTCACCTTCTTCAGCAGGCACCTCAGCGGCGCATAGCGGAACTACAGTGCCTTTGACCGCGAGCTCCTCGCCCTTTACCTCGCAGTCCGCCACTTCCTCGAGGGGCAAACCTGCACCGCGTACACTGACCACAAGCCCCTCACCTTTGCGTTCGCCATGGTGTCCGACCCGTGGTCAGCTCGCCAGCAGCGGCATTTAGCTTTCGTCTCGGAGTACACTACCTCCATCCGTTTCATCGAGGGCAAAGACAACAGAGTGGCCGATGCCTTGTCTTGACCCGCGGTCCACGCCGTCCTGCAAGTGGCCGATGGCATCGACTACTCGACTACTCAGCCCTGGCGGCGGCCCAGCTGATGGACAATGAGATGTCCGCCTATAGTACCGCCGTTTCGGGCCTGCGGTTGGAGGACGTTCCCTGTGGCACTAGGGGGCGCAACGCTGCTGTGCAATGTATCCACCGGGCAGCTGCGCCCCTTCGTTCCCGTTGCCAGGTGGTGCAGAGTGTTCGAGGTGCTCCACGGGCTGGCCCATCCTTCCATTCGGGCGACGACGGCCCTCATGGCTTCCCGTTTCGTGTGGCACGGGTTACGTAAACAGGTTGGGCATTGGGCACGCATCTGCATCCCGTGCCAAACTGCCGCTCCAGGAGTTCATCGTCCCTCGCCAGCGGTTCGACCACATCCACGTGGACATCGTGGGGCTTCTCAGGGCTTCTCTGGGCTTCACCCACCTCCTGACCGTGGTCGACCGTTTCACGTGGTGGCCGGAAGCAGTTCCACTGCCATACACTTCTGCCGCTGCTTGTGCCCGTGCCTTGGCGGCACACTGGATTGCCAGATTTGGAGTGTCGCTCGACATCACGTCCGACCGGAGGCCGCAATTCACCTCCGAACTGTGGTTGGCCATGGCTTACCTACTTGGAGTTAACCTGCACTGCACCACGGCGTACCATCCGCAGGCGAACGGCCTGGTGGAGCGCTTCCACCGCCAGCTCAAGGCTGCCCTGAAGGCCCGGCTCATTGACCCGGACTTGGTCGACGCGTCGCCTTAGGTTTTACTCGTCGTCCACACTGCGCCCAAAGAGGACTTGGCCACCTGAAGGGTCTAGAGAGATAACTCGTGCTTGAGACTGAAGAGAGTGTGGATGTTCTATTGCTGCATTAAAATTACTGTTAATACCTATCTGGCGTCTTCCCTGATTCCTACTGCGTCCAGACCCACTACAATAGCAACATTATGGGTCATCTGGAGAGATTCTCACTTCTCTGTGACAGACAGCACGGATTTAGGAGAGGACGATCTTGTGAAACTCAGCTAGCTGGACTGGTTAATGACCCAGCCCAAGTTTTGGATGCAAAGGGTCAAGTCGACCTTTGCATTATGGATTTTAGTAAAGCTTTTGATGTGGTGCCCCACCAACGCCTGTTGGCAAAACTTGACCATCTTGGCATCCGAGGTCCTATCAAGAAATGGAACGAAAACTTTCTAACCAAACGATACCAGAAGATATTATTCGACGGTCAATCTTCATCCAGATGTCCAGTGTCTTCCGGAGTACCCCAGTGTACTGTCCTGGCCCCCCTGCTCTTTCTAACCTACTTAAATGACCTTTCAACTTGTGTAACATCTGAAGTCAGATTATTCGCAGATGATCTGATTCTCGACAGACCCATACACTCTCTGAATGATTGCGATACCCTTCAACAAGACATCAATTCACTCTGCAAGTGGGAAACTTCTTGGCAGATGAAATTCAACAAATCCAAGTGCTATGTCATGAGAATGACCCACAAGAAGAATTTTCCTCATTATCGGTATTTTATGGGAGACTCTGCACTCCAGGAGGTAAAACATCACCCCTATTTGGGTATCGAACTGCCAGACAACCACAGCTGGGCAAAACATATTAACCAAACCATCTCAAGCTCAAACAAAATCCTTGGTCTCCTGCGACAAAATGTCTGGAACTGTACAAAATCCACAAAGGACATTGCTTACAAAACGCTAGTACGTCCAAGATTGGAACACTGTAGTGCCATCTGGGATCCCTACCAAACGACCCACATTGACAACCTAGAGAAGGTCCAGAGAAGAGCTGCCAGATTTGTAACCGGTGACTATAGAAGGACCATTAGTGTCACAGAAATGCTTCATGAACTCAAATGGGCCACCCTCCAAAGACACCGTATAATAACCAGGCTTACTGCAGTCTGCAAAGAAACCCACTCATTAGCTCTCCATCCAACATTGCCCATCTTTCATACAATTGGAACAACAGACCATCCAGACACACAAAGACAGTTTCTGCTACTCGCTGTACCCCAGAACCATCCCTGTTTGGAATCCTGTGCCACCGCATATAAAATCTGCTGCTGATAGTAAATCTTTTAAACTGTTGCTTGCAAACACTAAATTTTAAATCTGCAACTGCATGCACGAGACAAGAGACAAGGCGCTCCCTCCCTCAGTGACGCGGCCCCTCCCTCCCTCAGTGACGCGGCCCCTCCCTCCTTCAGTGACGCGGCCCCTCCCTCCCTCAGTGACGCGGCCCCTCCCTCCCTCAGTGACGCGGCCCCTCCCTCCTTCAGTGACGCGGCCCCTCCCTCCCACAGTGACGCGGCCCCTCCCTCCCTCAGTGACGCGGCCCCTCCCTCCCTCAGTGACGCGGCCCCTCCCTCCCTCAGTGACGCGGCCCCTCCCTCCCTCAGTGACGCGGCCCCTCCCTCAGTGACGCGGCCCCTCCCTCCCTCAGTGACGCGGCCCCTCCCTCAGTGCGGCGCTCCCTCCCACAGTGACGCGGCCCCTCCCTCCCTCAGTGACGCGGCGCTCCCTCCCTCAGTGACGCGGCCCCTCCCTCCCTCAGTGACGCGGCGCTCCCTCCATCAGTGACGCGGCGACCGGACGTGACGCGCAGCGGTTTCCGGCCGGCGCGGGGTGAAGGCCGCGAAGCCTCGGCCTCGAGTTGTTGTTGACCGTTCCCGGGACGGAGGGAAGGAGGCGCCCGAGCCCGTCTGTGGGGGAGGAGAGTCGGCGCCGAGAGGCAGGAGAGACTCGTGGCCGTGCGGCCTGCGTCAGGCCCCGTTCCAGACACCGGCCTCAGTCGCAGGCTCCAGGGCCCAAGCCCAGCTCCAGGCCAGGCCTCGCGTTCAAGGCCTCTCTCTCCCCAGCCCCAGGGTCATTCCCCGGCCTCGCCGGATGGCTGTGGCCCCGGAAGGGCCGGCGGTGCAGGCCTGGTCCCGGCTGTCGGTGGTGGGTCCCCGGGCGTTGCGGGACGCGCTGGCAGTGCTGGCGCCCGAGTGCCGGGGCGACTCACAGCGGCAGCTGCTGACCCTGGTGCAGGACCTGCGTGACGAGGGCTGCCTGCCCACAGTGCTGCGCAGCCAGGACGTGTACGGCTACACCTCCAGCACATGCCAGGTGCCGCCGGCCTGCAGCGCCCAGACCCGGCCTGGGCCCCGCCACCACAAACCCCCGGCCGAAGCCAAGCCCCCTCAGCGGCGAGGCTGGCTCCGGCCCCCGGCCTCGGGGGTCAGGCTGCGCGCCGTGCCGTGCCGGGACACCCGGCAGCACCGCTACCCCGAGCGCAGGACCGGGGCCCGCAGGCTGAGCCAGAAGGAGGCCGGTTCCCGGGAGTTGAACCCGGAGGAGGAGGATGGGGAGGCCGGAATGGCCCGGAGGCTACAGCTACTCCGCTCCAAGGTCATCAAGGTGGACGAGCCGTCGTCGGACGAGGAGGTGCGCAGGAAGGCCCAGAGGATCCTGAGGGTCAACCTGTCGCCCGTGGTGGAGATCAAGCCCATCACCTACCCAACATAGCCCCCGACCGCCCGCGGCTCGGCACCACTACCTCACCGCACTCACCACGGCATCGGCCCCGCCTTAGGACTGCCCTCTCTGGGACAGCAACATCTGGGCCCGCTCCTCGGTGGGGGCAGGAGCCTGTACCTACCACATCTGGAAATACCTGTCAACGGGGCAATGACTCAGGACCTGCAACATCTGGAAACAATGACTTGGGATGTGGAACATCTGGAAAAGGGCATCGGTGGGGTAACGTCTCAGTACCTGCATCATCTGGGGCCACATCTCGGGGACAGTGATTTGTGGCCTGGAACATTTGGAAACTTGTGTCAGTGGGGCAACAACAAGACTAGCAACATATGGATATGTGCACCAATGGGACATGTAACATCTGGATATGTGCACCAATGGGACATGCAACATCTGGATATGTGCACCAATGAGTAACAGCAGAACATGCAGCATCTGAAAACGGGCACCAGTTAGACAACGACTTAGGCTCTGCATACAGAGGTCAGTTGAGCAATGATTCAGGCCTTGGAACATCTGGATATGTGCAGCAGTGGATGACAACACCTGCGACATCTGGAAATGGGCATCGGTGGGACACAAACTCTGATCAGATGCCATTGGTTCACGTGGCTATATGTATATGTGCATTCCCCATCTCATTCTGCTCCCTACTTTGCCAGGTGGAGAACCGCTGCCCCGTCAAGCGAGTGAGATTGTGGTCAGCCGGCGACCCTTCTCCTTGCCCGGAAGGATTCTGCGGTTTGCATTGTCTGGTACTTCATAGAAAGTGGACAGGGTTTCAGGGGCAGCAGAGACACCACAAGTGACAAAACCCTTCCCACGTCTACAGGGCTAAAGGTCCTCCAACTGTGTAGGTATATTCATACCCGGCCTCGGGATATGAGCCACAATTTGGAGCCGGTAGCTGTCTTAGAAGGGCGTCTCAGGGTCATCTCCTTAAATAAGCCTCCAGCAATATGGAGTGTAGAACTTGTCCTCGGGGTTAAAGTGGATCCTGCTGTAAACGGGGACGATAGTTCCAGATACCTGTGAGTGTTGGCGTGACTCCACTCTGCGTGGGCAAAAGCCACGTTACCCACGACAGCAGATTTCACCAAGAGAAATCGCTGACCTTCCTTCGTCCCCAGTGTTGTCACGAGGGGGAGAAGCCTTGAGATGAGTATTTGCTTCCCAGCGAGTGCAATATAAAACGTGAGGTGGTACTGGGTAGTTTAGTTTCGTCCCCGGTCTCCCCGAGGGTCTCTTTTCCCCCAGAGAATGGCGTGGACTGTGCGATGATCACGTCAGAGCAGAGTGGCTGTGAGCTTTCCTCATAGACGTTTGCAGTCCAGTACCTCTGCTGCTTCTAACACATCTCCTTTCACCTCTTCCCTCGGACAAGTTTACGTCGAGGATCCTTGGGGCCCGGTAGTTTGTGACTCTTTGGAATGATTGTTTGCTGTGCTGTTGCCCTGCCTGGCAGAGTCGGGTGAAGCTGCGGGGAGCAGGAATCACCGGATGGACCAGAGATGAGTTTACTGTCCAACCTGCCATATGTGAAGCGTTCGTGTGGGTCTCTCTGGGGAAGAAGAGGGAAGACATCCCTCTGAAACTAATTGTCCAGGCAATCTGTGATCACTGCCACCCCGGGAGGAGTTCTGGTTTTGCAGGACTGGATAGGGTAACGATTAATTTTGGGGGGTTGAGGAGGGTGAGCTGCAGGGGATGTTAGGTGACCATTGGACAGATCCATCCCATGGCGAGTGGCTGGGTTACGGACCCTGCCACAAGTGGGCACAGCTTGCCTGCCGCCAGGAGGCTGCTGCAGTCAGTACGTGTGGCCTTCCAGTCATGGTGGGCTGAGCGGAGGGGCAACTGTTTGTTATCCCCAGGGCTCCTGCACCTCGGTTCCAGCCCGTGCCACATGGTGTGCCTGCCAGTCCCTAGCTTCACTCTTTGATCAGCTGCTAATGTGAAGCAGCTGCCAGATTTCACCAGGCAGTCCATTGCTCGCTGCTGGCACACTGCGTTGTCCTATCCAAGCAGCCCTGCATTGCCAGTCGTGTCCGCTTCCTCCCCCAACAACCTTAGTCCTCGACACTCACTTGAATAACAACAGCGGCCACGTGCTCAGGAGAGAGTGGCAGCTTCCAGACAAAGACCAAAGAACCCGTGGGCTAGTATGGAACTGTAGGACAGCACAGGAACATGCTCTCCAGCCCATTGTGTCTGTGCCGAACACGATGCCAAGACCAACTCGTCTGCCTGCACATGATCCATTCCCTCCATATCCATGTGCCTGTCCAAAAGTCTCCTAAACACCACTATAGAATCTGCCTCCACCACCACCCCTGGCAACATGTTCCAGGCACCTACCACCCTCTGTAAAAAAAAAAACACGGTCCACACATCTGTGAAACCGGCCCCTTTCACCATAAAGTTATGCCCGCTAGTCTTTGACATTTCCATCATTGGGAAAAAGGTTCTGACTGTCTACCCTTCAGATAATGGCCTGGCCTTCAAATGCTTTCAGATTCTTAGAATCTATTCTGGGCTACCTTTAATCGCAGAAGTGTTCTTTGCAGACCAACGTATTACATTTTTAAGAGTATTGCACCTTAGTACAGTATTTTAATCTAGTTATATAAAGCCAGCGAAAACATTCACTTATTACTGATGAAATAAGGAATAGAAACATAGATAGCCAGTTAATCTTGCCCGCCCTTTGCTCCGGATCTGGGCAGGTACTCCTGGCTGTAGTCAATGCAGCCTAGTGTTTTGTTGAAACAATGTACTGCAGATGCTGATTTACCAAGAAAAGACACAAAGTGCTGGAAGAACTCAGCAGGTCTGGCAGCATCTGGAAAATGTGGGTAGGTGATGTTTCGTGGGTCTGAAGAAGGGTCTCGATCTGAAGCGTCACCCATCTATATTCTCTAGAGATGCTGCCTGGTCTGTTGAGTTACTCCGGCACTTGGTGTCTGACCAGTCTGGTGCTTTGACGTAAGCAGTGACCGTGAGGCTAACAAGATCATTTGCAAAAGGCCATCGGGTCGAAGTGTCTGCTTTCAGAGAGGTATGCTACCGTCACGGACCCCACTGCATCTCCAGCCTCATCCCACCCCCCAGCACCGGTCTCCTCAACCCCTCTCCTGTGTCACCACCCACCTTCCACCCAATGAGTCACTCCAGCACTTTGCATCTTATTTTCCCCTTATCATTCACGCTTTGTTGACTTGTTACCCAACACATAGTCGTACAGCTCAGAAACAGGCCTTTCGGACCATTTTATCCATGCTAACCAAGATGCCCCATCGAAGCTATCCCTGCGTTTGGCCCATATTCCTCGAAATCTTTCCTAACAATATACCTAACCAATTGTCTTCTAAATGTTAATGCACCTGCCTCAACTACCTCCTCCAACAGCTTGTTCCATATTGCTGGTGTGTGTTGGTGTTGGCCAAATGTAGGGAAGTGTTAGGGAGTCAGATCCTTTCATGAGCATTTCCCCAGGGTATATATTTTACATGATCGGTGGGTGGAATGTTTGATTGATTGAAAGATATACTGCAGCATGGGAACACACCTTCCAGCCCACTGAGTCCACGCTGATCAGCCATCACCCATTCACACTACTTCTATATTATCCCACTTTCTCATCCACTCCCTACACACTCGGGGCAATTTACAGAGGACCAATTAACGTACAAACCAGCACGGATGTGGGATGTGCAAAGTCCACACACTCAAACAGCGCCCAAGGTCTGGATCGAACCCGGGTCTTAGTTTAGTTTAGAGATACAGTGTGGAAACAGGTTCCTTAGCTTATTGAGTCCATGATGACCAGCGATCACCCATACACTAGTTCTATCCTACACACTAGGAACAATTTACAGAGCCCAATTAACCTAAAAACAAGCAAGTCTTTGGAGTGTGGGAGGAAACCAGAGCACGTGGAGAAAACGCGTGGTCACAGTGAAAACGTACAAACTCCGTTCAGATAGTCAGGATTGTATCCAGATCTCTGGTGCTGCGAGACAGCAGTTCTACCTGCTGTGCCGTTGCAATACCCTCCCCAATTCTACTGCCCCTTTCCTCCTCATTCCCCTCTAATATGCTGCTTCATAACCTACCTCTGACTGAGTTGTAGGTCATCCTAGTGACTTTCAATGTTCAAGCTCACTTACATTCCTGCTAAGAGCTGCTTCTGTTTGTCGCAAGCAGTGGGAGTAAATGCAAAGTATGTGACCTGACCCCCCCCCCCCCCCCCCCGAAACAGGAGGCAGGGGTGACCTAAGCAGGAATTAGTGAGTTTAAATAGATTTACAGTGAAGTGTTATAAACGATGAATGCAGTGCTTGGAGTGACTTTAGCTCAGCGTCCATTTCCTTTTAACAGCACTTTGTTGGTATGGTTTGACAAGCCTGGTGTTGATTGCAGCGCAGGCAGCCTCTCTTCGCAAAGGTCTAGATTTGATGCACGATATATAGAAAGCAGTATTGGAGACGCAGATGCTGGAGTCTTGAACAAAACACACAGCGCTGGAGGAAATCAGCAGGTCAGGAAGCATCTGTGGAGGGAGTTCCATTAGGTTGTGATGCAAAGCTCCTGATCAGTCTGAAGAAGAGTCCCAACGCGAAATGTTGCTTGTCCATTCCATCCCCAGCTGAGCTCCTCCAGTGTTTTGCCCAAGGCTTGTTGTTGGGGGAGGGGGGGGGGGGGGGGTGTATTTAGCCGGCATCTCTGAGCGGCACTCTGTACTGGAGTCGGTGACTGTTTTAACATGGCACCGTGCTTGAATGTCAGTGGTGTCCCTCAAATTAAATACCACCACAACTCCCATCCCGTGTGAGTGTGTGCATGTTCAGGCTGAGCACTGGAGTAACTGTTCAACATAATGCGCCGTCTTTGATGAGCGGCTGCGTGGCGGGTGGAACCTGTCGCCACAGTATCCTGGACACTAACGTCCCTGAAACCAACGCCCATTCCTGGTTTCAAAGTTTTCAACAGTCTTCCCATCCATCGTTGAAAGTTTCAGCAAGTTTGTTGGTCAAAGTCGGTAATCATGCCAATGGTTCCACGGGTAAAAGTATTGATGAGGAAGTCCCGGACATCAGTTCATAAGTGGTTGCCCCTTGAACACGAACTCTGAAATTTAAATGTGTTAATGAAACTGAACGGGAATTATATTTGTTGCATCTCCGAGCATTTTAATGTCTGTAGCTGTCTGACTTGTATCTGTCACTGTATTAATCGAGACTAGCAGTTTAAGGATTTTAATAATTATTTGTGCTTTTAAAGTCTACAATTCAGCTGCATTTTGAACAAAATCACTGTGAATTATGAAATAGCTGCCGGCAAATTGGATATGTTTTTAAAAAGAAAATCTGTGCCAATATTTTGAATGTGTTTTGCAATAACTATCATGGAATTTGGGTATTTCAAAGGTTAGCACTGGGTTTTAAGTTGACAGCGAGTGTGTGAGTGAACCATCGGGGGGGGGGGGGGGGGGGGCTTCATTTAATCTCGAGAGAAGCAATTTCTTGACTGGGGGAGAGGCTGGTTCCAGCTGCCAGACAGGTGAGCACCACAGGTAGACAAGGTACAGGTTCAGTCCCTTCCTGCCCCCTGTATGGACAGTGGGGATGGGTTTGGAGCCAACATTGAAACCCCCAGGAGTGACATTGGTTGGTTTACCAAAGGGCCGATTATCCCGAGCATAGGAAGTCCTTTCCCATGATATCAAATCATTTGATTCCATGGAGTCTGAGTTACTCTTGCTCAGAGTGAAGTTTGTTTCCTACATGAAGCAGGGCGATGGACTAAACCTGTGCCGTACCAAGAGCAGATCATTACCTCTGGATTCACCAGACTGCAGGGGCAGGTGTCTGGAGCAAAACAGCAAGGTGCTGGAGGAACTCAACAGGCCAGGCAGCATCTGTGGAGGCAGAGGAACGTTCGGTGTTTCCTGCCTCAAAACTCAGCGTGTGGAGGGAAGATAGCGGGTACGTAGAGGTGAGAGAGGGTGGTGGGCAACAGGTGAAACCAAACTCTATCCCCATCTCCCAATTCCTCCGTCTACGCCGCATCTGTGCCCGGGATGAGGTGTTTCACACTAGGGCATCAGAGGTGTCCTCATTCTTCAGGAAACGGAGCTTCCCATCTTCCATTATAGATGACGCTCTCACTAGGGCCTCTTCCATATCCCGCAGCTCCGTTCTTGCTCCCCCTCCCCCCATTCGTAACAAGGACAGAATCCCCTCGTTCACACCTCCCACCCCATCAGCCAGCGTATCCAACAAATCATCCTCCAACATTTCCGTCACCTACAACGGGACCCCACTACTGGCCACATCTTCCCATCCCCTCCCCTTTCTGCGTTCCGCAGAGACTGTTCCCTCCGTAACTCCCTGGTCCACTCGTCCCTTCCTACCCAAATCACCCCATCCCCGGGCACGTTCCCCTGCAACCACAGGAGATGCAACACCTGTCCCTTTACCTCCCCCCTCAACTCCATCCAAGGACCCAAACAGTCTTTCCAAGTGAGACAGAGGTTCACCTGCACCTCCTCCAACCTCATCTATTGTATCCGCTGCTCTAGATGTCAACTTCTTTACAAACGCAGGCTCGGCGATCGTTTCGCTCAACACCTTCGCTCAGTCCCCACCTCCCGGTGGCTGAGCACTTCAACTCCCCCTCCCACTTCCAGTCTGACCTTTCTGTCATGGGCCTCCTCCAGTGCCATAGTGAGGCCCACCGGAAATTGGAGGAACAGCACCTCATATTTTGCTTGGGCAGCTTGCATCCCAGCGGTATGAACATTGACTTCTCCAACTTTAGATAGTTCCTCTGTCCCTCTCTTCCCCCTCCCCCTTCCCAGTTCTCCCTCTATCTTCCTGTCTCCACCTATATCCTTCCTTTGTCCCGCCCCCCTGACATCAGTCTGAAGAAGGGTCTCGATCCGAAACGTCACCCATTCCTTCTCTCCCGAGATGCTGCCTGACCTGCTGAGTTACTCCAGCATTTTGTGAATAAATACCTTCGATTTGTACCAGCATCTGCAGTTATTTTCTTACACAAGCCAGTTGGGGAGATAGGTTTAGGTTTATTATTGCCACGTGTACGAGCTACAGTAATAACCTTTGTTTTGCATGCTATCCAAACAGATCAGATAATATTGTGCACAAATACAATCAAGGGAAACTCAAGAACAATAGGTAGAGCAAAGGGGAAGGTGCAGAGTGCACAATATAGTTCCCAGCATTGTAGTGTGTCTGTTCCTTAAACTATAGTTCTCAGCATTGTAGCGCACCAGTTATATGGACATAGATAATGGGCTAATAGAACCAGGATGGAGGGGTTAGGTAATCTGCCCCCTCCCCACCCTGTGTTCCTTTCTCACTCCCACCTGCCTACCCAGGTTCTCCCTTCCCTTATTCACCTTTTCCATCCATCCGTCCCTCGTTACTAAAACTCATTTTTCCTCCCACTTGGTTACACCTGCCCATCATTCACCCATCACCAGCCCCTACCTCTCCCCCCCTCCTCTCACCTCTATATACTGCTTATCTTCCCTCTACTCTCTCACTCCTGAAGCAGGATCCCGAAATGTCCACCATCCTTTGCCTCCATGGATGCTGCCTGACCGACTTGAGTTCTGCAGTAGTTTGTTGGTTTGTGTTATTGCCCCTAGGTGTCTGTTTTATATTCCTCCATGACAGAGGCAAGGTTAGAAAAATGTACTGGACATTGATGGAATGAAGTTTTTAAACTGTCCCCTGAGGATAATGTGCTGACAAAGTTGCCTAGCCAAGCTCGGCCCACTTACCTAATCCAGGCCCATCACCATCCATACTTTCTTATCCACTTTCCTGTCCAAATGTCTTTTAAATGTTGTTATAGTATCTCCCTCAACCACCTCCTCCAGCAGCTTGTTCCATAAACCCATCACCCTCAGT
Organism: Rhinoraja longicauda; assembly: GCF_053455715.1. NCBI lineage: Eukaryota > Metazoa > Chordata > Chondrichthyes > Rajiformes > Arhynchobatidae > Rhinoraja > Rhinoraja longicauda. Next base: position 20,353,453 of record NC_135969.1, on the reverse strand, counting down.
GAAAAAGTTGCCCCATATGTTCCTTCTAAATCTCTCCCCCCCTTGCATTAAACATGTGCCCTTGAGTTTAGGCTCCTCCACCTTTGGGGGGGGGGGGGGGGAGAATAAAAACTGGGACCATCCATCTTATCTACGCCCCTCAATGTTATAATCCTCTATAAGGTGACCCCCTCAGTCTCCTATGATCCCGATACATGTCCAAGCCTATCTAGCCTTTTCGGTAACTTCCGGTAACATCCTCAAATCTTTTTTGCACCTTCTCCAGTTTAATAATATCCTACCGATAGCAGGATGATCAAAACTGTACACTTTTCTGAAGAAGGGTCTCAACCTGAAACGCCACCCATCCTTTTTCTCCAGAGATGAAGCCTGACCTGCTGAGTTACACTTTGTGTCTATCTACAGTGCTCCAAACGTGGCCTTGCCAACGCCTTGTACAGCTGGAGCATGACATCCCAACTCCTGTACTCAATATAGACACGAGGAACTGCAGATGCAGGTTTAGAATAAAAGACGCAAAAGTCCTGGAGTAACTCAGTGGGTCGGGCAATATCTCTGGAGAATTGAATAGGCGACGATTTAAGTTGATGTCTGAAGACGGATCCTACCCATGTTCTGCAGAGATGCTGCGTGACCCGCTGAGTGCTTTGCGTCTTTTATTCCTGTACTTAATACCCCGCCCTATGAAGGAAAACGTGCCAAACGCCTTCTTTACCACCCTGACGTTAAACCCAAAAGCCTGCAAGAGGGGCTGGGGAGCTGTGACTATCTCCATGTGCGAGGTTATCCTCAGAGAGGGTTGCTGGACCTGACCAACAGAGGATCAAAAATTGTTCTGTGGAATCAATCCTTTCAGGAGGGCTCTTCCTGGGCGGGAAGGGAGACGTGTGTGTGTTCATATTTTTGAAGGGAGGTGTGGGTGGGAAGGAGTGATGGGAGGGGTGTGAATATATTTTTTGGAAACAGATTTTTCAGACATTGAAAGCTAGGAAGAGTGGTTTTGCTATGTAACTGATTTTGTATATTTTACAGTTATTTTAAAAAACAAACTTTTTGACTGTGAAACGTGTTGTGATTTTCTGTTTACCTGGGACGACACAAAAGGTACAGTCACACAGCACGGAGACAGGCCCATTCATGCCGACCAAGATGCTCCATCTAAATCCGCCCCTTTTGCCCACGTTTGGACTATATCCCTTTGAACATTTCCTATCCATATGCTGTACCTGTCCAAATGTATTTTAAATGTTGTTACAGTACATATTTCAACTACCTCCTCTGGCAGCTCATTCCATATACCCACCACCCTGTGTGTGAAAAGGGTGCCCCACAGGATCCTATTAAATTCTTTCCCTCTCACCTTAAACCTATGGGGTCTAGTTTTTGATTCCCCTACCTGGGTAAAAGAATGCCTTCCTCCTATCCCCTCATGATTTTTCAGACCTCTATAAGATCACTTATCCTCCTGCGCTCCAAGGAATAAAGTCCTAGCTTGCCCGCACGTCTTTGGGATGTGGGAGGAAACCGGAGCACCGGGAGCAAACCCACGCGGTCACAAGGAGAATGTGCAAACTACACACACACACACACACACGACCCATGGTCAGTATCGAACCCGGGTCTCGAGCTGTGAGGCAGCGGGTCTACCAGCCGGCCACCGTACTGCCCTCAAGTTCTTGATTCCCTTACCTTGGGAAAAAGACTGAGCATTCACCCCATCTAATCCCTTCTTTATTTTATACACATCACCCCCTCATCCTTCTGCACCAAGCAAAAAAATCCTAGCCTGCCCTGTATGGAAGGAACAAACAGGCGACGGTGTTTCGCGTCCGGACCCATCTTCGGACTGTAGTCCAGTTGTGAAATGTCACCCTGTCTGAAGAAAGGTCACAACCTGAAATGTCCATTCCCTCCACAGATGCTGCGTGACCCGCCGAGTTCCTCCACCACTTTGTGTATTGTTGAAGGTTCCAGCATCTGCGGTTCCGTGTGTCAGCATTCACTGCTATGTCGGTCCAGAATTATTGAACGGGTGAACCATCTCGATTCCCCCCCCCCGAGGTCCCCACCCCGTAACTGCTAGGTCCATTCCCTTCACTCCAAATGTGGACCCCAGTTTCCTGTAGTGAGCCGAGAGACACTGTCTCTGGCCTGCCAGTCTCGCACGCAGGGGCTGGCAAATCCCAAGTATCGTGTCACAAAACATGATAAAGGTGTTTAGGAAACCCTCCCCCATCAACATTCAGCAACTCAACTGGATGTTGCCACTGACCCTGCATCGTCACTGGGCCTAAATCCTGCACACCACCTACACCAGAAGGACCACAGAGATGGGTGAAGATGGATCAACATTTACACCAAGGCAAGTAGCATTGGGCCTCAGTAATAAAACACACCCCACCCCTGAAAAATGAATCAAAACCACAGTGATCCCTGGTGTTCCTTGTTTGCTAAACTAATTAGCCCTTAGAGTTACTAATCCATACAGCACGGAAACAGGCCCTTCAGCCCACTTTGTCCATGTTGACCAAGTTGGCATACTGGGCTAGTCTCATTTATGTGCATTTGATTCCTATCCCTCCAAAACCTTCCTATCAATATATCTGTCCAAATGTCTTTAAAAAATTGGAATTGTATCCACTTCTACAGCTTCCCACGGCAGCTCCTCCAGATATGGACTACCCTCTGAGTGAAAAAGTTGTCCCTGAGGTCTCATATCTCTCACCTTCAGAATCCTCTACAATGGCGAAAAAGACTGAGCATTTACTTTATCCATGCCCCTCATCTTGAACATCTCAATAAGGCACCCCTCAGCCTCCTACACTCTAAGGGATGCTCCCAGCCTATCCAACCCTCATGAAGTCATACAGCATAGAAACGGGCTCTTTGGCCCAACTTACCCACACTAACAAACATGTTACATCTACGTTAGTCCTACCTACCTGCATTTGGCCCATATCCCTCCAAACCTCCTATCCGTCCGTGTACCTGGTTTAAATGTTTCTTATACATTGCAATAGTACCTGCCTCAGGGGGATGTTGAGGCAGGTATTATTACAATGTTAAAAAAAAAATTTGGACAGGTACATTGACAGGTTAGTTGATATGGGCCAAATGTCGGCAGTTGGGACTACTGTAGATGGGGCAATGTTGGTCCACATGGGCAAGTTGGGCCGAAGGCCCTGTATCTACACTTTATGACTCTACAAACCTGCATGCCTTTGGGATGTGGGAGGAAACCAGAGCACCCGGAGGAAATCCTTGTGCTCACCGGGAGAACGTGCAAACTCCACACAGAAAGACAGCACCCGAGGTTGGGCTACCCGACGGGCCGCGGTTTGGTCTGGGAACGTGGTCAGAGGCCTTTATCGGGGCGCTGTGGTGTGTAGAGGCCCGAGTTGGGGCCCAGCCGGAGCCTCGTGGGTCAGAGTCTGGGTCTGCGGAGCCTATGGCTCAGGCCCGGGGTCGGTACCAAGGCGGCGTGAAGTGGGGCCTCGCGGGTCGACGGATGATGAAAGCGTGGGGGAACCGCCGTGATGGAGGTGGGGGAAGAACCTTGGGGACCCGGCGTGGGGGGACCACGGTGGGGGGGGGGGGGGGGGGGGAGAGCACAAAAGGAGCTGGCATACTTTGTCAGCGCTATAGCGTGGCTGCTAATTGTATACATTGGGTACGCAAGCAAAGAATTTCACTGCCTACTCACATGTGACAATAAAGTATTCCATTCCTACCCGGGTCTCTGGCGCTGTGAGGCAGCAATTCTGCCGCCCTCATTCTTATCTCTTGCCTTCTGAGCAAATGCTTCAATGTAAGTGAACAGCTTCCCAGAAAGGCACAGTGGTAGAGGTGCTGCCTTACAGCGCCAGAAACCCGGGTTTGATCCTGACTACGGGTGCTGTCCGTACGGAGTTTGTTCATTATCCCCGTAACCGCGTGGGGTTTTTTCCGAGAGCTCGGTTTCCTCCCATATTCCAAAGATGTGCATGTTTGTAGGTTGATTGGCTTTGATAAAAAGAAATTGCAGATTGTCCCCAGTGTGTAAGATACTGCTAGTATACTGGGTGATCGCTGGTCGGCATGGATTCAATGGGCTGAAGAGCCTATCTCTGCGCTGTGTCTCTAAACTAAATTAAACTAAACAACTCCATTGCAACAATTGTTGCTGACCCGGCCGTGGTGGTGGGAAGTTCCCAGTTCCGCTCGGCTGAAGAATGCTTTGTACTTGGACGCCCGCCAACCTTCCATGACACCGCTCACAATGGTAGCGCACTGTTCCAGTAACAATGCTGCTTCCCCCGTCTCACCGCAGCCCTTCAGTGCAGCGAGGAAGTTCCACACAGAAGGGTGGGGATACTCAGCAGGTCAGACAGCATCTGTGGGGGCAGGAGAGAACTGATGATCACTCATTCGAAATAACTTCATGTGGAGTACCCAAGTGCGGCTGGTGCCTAGCCATGGAAATTGGATCGGTGTTCGAGTCATACAGCAAGCAAGGGCCCTTTGGCCCAACTCATCCATGCCGAGCAACATGCCCCATCTAAGCATCCTATTTGCCCGCATTTGATCCATATACATTTAAACCTTTCCTGTCCATATACCTGTCCAAATGTCTTTTAAATGTTGTATTGTACCAACCTCAATTGCCTCCTCTGGCAGTTCATTCCATATATCCACCACCCTCTGCGTGAAAAATCTGCCTCTATAAAATCTTCCCTCTCAACTTAAGCTTATGTCCTCCGGTTCTTAATTCCCCAGCCCTGGATAAAAGAATGTGCATTAACCCAATCTGTTCCTCTTATGATTTTACACACCTCTACAAGATCACTCCTCAGCCTCCTGTGCTCCAAGGAATAAAGTCTCTGTAGCTCTGGCCCTCGAGTCCTGGCAACAGCCTTGTAAATCTTCTCGGCACGCACTCCACATAATGACATCTTTCCTGCAACAGGATGACCACAACCAACGATACTAGAGGAGCAAGATAGACCACTCGACCCTAAAAACCATAGTATGTCATGGCACCATTTTAGTAGGCGGGAAACCTGCAGAAACATTTTAAAAGAAAAAGAACAAAAATCTGTGAATTGATAGATGAGATATATTCTGCATTTTTATGGTATCATCACGCATACTGTTCCCCCAAATCACTGATTACACTGCGAGAAGCATAGCGAACGGCGGGTTTTGCCTACTAAAATGGTGGACGTTACGCTCCTTTGCGTACTACACTTCAGTATAGGCGATTTCAACGGAGTGGTCCATCTTGTTCCTCTAGTATCTTTGACCACAATGGAACACAATACTCCAAGTGCACCCTCTGTTCTCTTTAGTGAAAAATGTTTAATTGTCATCTGCACTAACAACAAAACAATTAAATCCTTACTTGCCTCAGCATAACAGGCTTGTGAGCACAGATAAATATATCATAATCAGTAATACATTAAATCAATGACCGTAATTCTAGGAAACCATAATAGAGAAAAACCATAGTCTGTAGTGCAACCATAGAAACATAGAAACATAGAAAATAGGTGCAGGAATAGGCCATTCGGCCCTTCGAGCCTGTACGCACCGCCATTCAATATGATCATGGCTGATCATTCAGCTCAGTAGCCTGTACCTGCCTTCTCTCCATACCCCCTGATCCCTTTAGCAAAAAGGGCCACATCTAACTCCCTCTTAAATATAGCCAATGAACTGGCCTCAACTACCTTCTGTGGCAGAGAATTCCACAGAGTCACCACTCTCTGTGTGAAGAAATGTTTTCTCATCTCGGTCCTAAAAGACTTCCCCCTTATCCTTAAGCTGTGACCCCTAGTTCTGGACTCCCCCAACATCGGGAACAATCTTCCCGCATCTAGCCTCTCCAACCCCTTAAGAATTTTATATGTTTCTATAAGATCCCCCCTCAGTCTTCTAAATTCCAGCGAGTACAAGCCCAGTCTATCTAGTCTTTCCTCATATGTAAGTCCCGCCATCCCAGGAATCAATATATAGAAGTCCATAGAAGATCACAGTTGCTGAGGTGAGTGTTGTGTAGTGTTCAAGAGCCTGATGGTTGCTGGGCAAAAGCTGTTCTTGAACCTGGAGGTCACGGTACAGGACTCCTGTACAGGAAGCGCAAAGAGAAAAGTGCCAGAGTAAATATTGTTACAGTATCACAGTTACAGAGAAAGTGCAGATGAAAAAAACGGTGCAAGGTCCGAAATGAGGTAGGTTGGAAGATCGGGAATACACCCTAGCTTTCAGAAGGACGTTTCAGTAGTCAGATAACAAAATTTTAGATGTTTAGATTTTAGAGATACAGCGCGGAAACAGGCCCTTTGGCTCACCGAGTCTGTGCCGACCAGCGATCACCCCGTACAATAGCAATATCCGACACGCTAAGCTCCATCGTTCCTATGCGCACTTCGATAAGCCGGGAAGCACTGTGAGAGTCATGTTTTTTTACTTCTCCAGTGCTTTTAACACCATCCAGTCTGCTCTGCTAGAGAGCAAACTGACAAAGATGTAGGTGGATGCTCCATTGGTGTCCTGGATTACCAACTACCTGACTGGATGACCACAGTATGTCAGGCTACAGAACTGTGTCTTGGACATGGTATTGAGCAACACAGGCCCCACAGGTGATGGTCCTCTCTCCCTTCCTGTTCACCATCTACACCTCGGACTTCAGATACAACTTGCACTCCTGCCACCTGCAGAGGTTTTCGAATGACTGCAATTGTGGGTTGCATCAGTGAGGGGAGGGAAGCTAAATACAGAGGTGTAGTCAATGACTTTGTTGAGTGGTGTGGGCTGAATCACCTGCAGCTCAACACCAACAAGACTAAGGAGTTAGTGGTGGACTTTAGGAGGAGAGGAACACCCCTGTCTCCATCAAGGGTGTGGATGTGGACTGGACTGGTCCAGAAATGCTGAGGCACTGTATAAGAAAGGACAGAGCCATCTGTACTTTCTGAGAAGGCTCTGCTCTTTCAACATCCGCAGTAAGATGCTGCAGATGTTCTACCTATCGGTGGTGGCCAGTGCCATCTTCTTCGCTGTCGTGTGCTGGGGTAGCAGGGCGAAGGCCACAGATGGCAACAGAATTAACAAGCTCATCAGGAAGGCTGGCTCTGGCCTGGAGGTGGAGTGCGATTCACTGGAGGTGGTCTTGGAGGGGAGGATGCTCCTCAAACTGCAGAGCATCTTGGACAACACAGCTCCCCCCCCCCCCTCCCCCCCATTGCACACTGGTCAATCTGAGGAGCACCTTCACTTGGTGGACTGGTTCCACCAAGGTGCTGCACAGAACACCAAAGGAGATCATTTTTCCCTGTGGCTATCAAACACTACAATTCCTCCCCCTTCTGTCGTAGGGTAGACTGACTACCCTTCCCCCTCTCCCCCCCCCCAAAATCTTTGCACCTCCCCACTCCTGGACTTTCCACTCACCACTTTAATTCCATGTCTCATGTATCTTGTTGTGTTTTATGACTGTTGGCAGACCAATTTCCTGGGATCAATAAAGTTGTATTGTTTCATACATTTTATAATTTTACTGAAGCCAATTAACCTACAAACCTGTCCGTTTTTGGGAGGAAACCAGAGCACCCGGAGAGAACCCACGCAGTCACAGGGAGAATGTGCAAACTCCATCCAAACAATACTCGTAGTCAGGATCACAAACTGGGTCTCTGGCGCTGTAAGGTAACAACTCTACCGCTGCACCAATGTGTTGCCCTCTAGTGGGGAAGAAGGTGTTGCTGAGTCTGGTTGTATGTGTTGTGATCTCATTACAGCAGGTCAGAGCCCTGCACTGTGCTACTAAGGTGGTGGAACAGGTAGCTCGATCATCAGGAATGAGGAAGTGCGGAGAACTCTCTCCACCTCTCAGCACAGATTACCATTCAGCATAAAGACCGTTTCAGCAGCTGACACCCATCTCCATCTGTCACAGTCTGAAGAAGGGTCTTGACCCGAAACGTCGCCCATTCCTTCTATCCCGAGATGCTGCCTGACCCGCTGAGTTACTCCTGCTTTTTGTGTTTACCTTCGATTTAAACCAGCATCTGCAGATTTTTTCCTACTCTATCTGTCACACTTGCCTGCTCATCGCCAGCCCACGAGACACCAGAGACATCTGCAAAGTAGGGTAGACATCACCTCCAGGAGACCGTGCTGCAACCCGATTCATTCAGCTGAAGCCTCATCAGGTAATTCTGGGGTATTGTGTCCGTTTGGGAGTACTGTGCCTCAGTTGGAGTATTGTGTGCAGTTCTGGTCGTCCTATGACCAGGAGGTTGTAGAGGCTTTGGAGGGAGTGCAAAGGAGGTTTACCAGAATGATGCCTGGATTAGAGGGTATTAGCTGCACGGAGAGGATGGACATACTTGGATTGTTTTCTCTGGAGCATCGGAGGCTGAGGGCAGAGCTGGCTGAAATATATACATGGCAAAATACTATAGGAACATTTCAGATGCATGTAGGCAGCACATAAATAGGCAAGGAATAGTGGGATATGGACCGCGTCACTGTGTCTGACCCCGGGGGTGCATGAAGGGATGTAGAGGGAGCTTCACTCTGCACCTGACTCGGGGAGTGTGTGATGGGACGTTGTTGGGCAGAGAGCTGCGTTGACCGCTGGCATATCTTCCCTCCCCTCACAGGTGCTGGCTATGGAGCAGGAGACGGGTGAGGTCCACGCCGCCGGCCCTTTAACCGCCCGCGGCACTCTGCTCCTCACCTGCGTGCTGCCCACCTCCTGCCCCTCCGACGGCCGGAGCGAGTTGCTTGACCTGGAGATGCCCAAACACTCCACAGTGTGGACCCTCCGCCTGTTGGCCTGGAGCCAGGCCACTGAGCACAGTGCCACGCCCAGCATCTATCAGCTGAACTCCCCTCAACACTTCCGGCTGCTGTACAGGAAGGGTCCCACCTGGTACGAGATGTTGGAGGACCAGCAGACCCTGGCCACGCTGGGCGCCGTGAGATATTGGAAGAGCCTGGGCCTCAAGAAGGGTCAGATCTACCTGGAGCCCCAACCCAAGGAGACCAGGTCCGGCCAAGACTTTTGGAATGGGCTGACCAACCTCGTGGGTCTGGATGTCCGGTCTAGAGTGACCAGCCAGCTGAGTGAGCTGAATTGGGCCCGCAGGATGTTTGCGATGGTCAGGCAAGCGGATGTCCAAGGGCGGGACAGGAGGGCATACGCCATGGAGCCCTGCCTGGTGTCCAGCCCTCTCCCTCAAGGTCTCCTGCCCAAGGTCAACAGGGAGATGGTGGTGACCATCCACCACGCTGGCACCAGCCAGAAGATGAAGGTGGACCTTCGCTACACTCCGGGCGAGGTTGTGCAGGCCTACCGTGAGACGACGCTGACAGAGGTCGCCCCCAACCTGGTCCTGAAGGTCCGCGGGCGCCAGGACTACCTCACCGGCTGCTGGCCGCTGGTGGACTTCTCCTGGGTCCGGCACTGTCTGAAGAACAAGGAGGAGGTCCACCTGGCATTGGTGGATGCCCCGTGCCCAGAGGAGGAGGGGGTGGACAGTGGGGAGTGGCCACTGGTGGATGAGGCCACGGGGCTGACCACTGGACACCAGGAGCTGGATGGGGAGGAACCCCTTGTCATCTCACTCTGGGACTGCCACCACCCCTTCCGGGTGAAGCTCCTGGGCTTGGACCTCCCCGCCCCACCCAGCGATGGGCCACCGGCAGTCTATGTGGAGGCCGTCGTGCTCCATGGGGCCAGGGTCCTGTCCTCCGTCGCCTCGCCCCCACGACCCCTGGCCCAGGAGATGATGTGGAACGTCTGGCTTAGCTTGGACATCCGGGTGGAGAACCTGCCCCGGGGTTCACGGCTGAGGCTGGCAGTCTACGGGTTAGACGACCAGACCCTCCTGTCTCGGGACCCCAGGCAGAGTCCAAGAGAAGGGGACCCTGGGCAGGGCAAAGCTGGACATCTACACTCAGTCAGTCTGCTCCTGATAGACCACCGCTCGCTCCTGAGGCAGGGTGAGTACGTGTTGCACATGTGGCCAGGATCCAGGGACAACCAAGGAGTGGACCTGCTGAGCTCCCAAACCAACCCCGATCTCACGACCTCAGCCGCCATCTGCATCTTGCTGGACACCTACCATCGACCGGTGGCCTTGCCCGGATGGCCGGACAAGGGGTCGGAACCATCAGACTTCGGGCAGACATCCCACGGCGAGAAGAGGGACCTGCTGGAGCGTTTTGGGGAAGAGTGCGGGCTCTACAGCCGCTCGCTGCCCATTTTCTTGGCCACAGTGCGGTGGGGGGACCATAAGGTGGTACAGGAAGTTCACTGGCTCTTCGACCGCTGGCAGCCCCAACAGCTGGACCTGGCGGTGGCCCTGGAACTACTCGGGGCAGACGTTGCCGACCATGAAGTCCGCACGTTGGCGGTGAGGCGGTTGGAGGGCTTGGACAATGACCATCTCCTGAGATATCTCCTCCAGCTAGTCCAGGTGAGATCTGAAACTTCTGAGATTTCTCCTTCAGATGCTCCAGGTGTGATGTGGTCTCACCCTCCATGCCCACTCTCAACCTCCCACCCCCTCCTTCCTCCCCATTCTCTCCCCTCCTCCACCCCTCCCTTGTCTTCTATTACCCTCCACTCACTGCCCCCACCCTCACTCTCTCTCCTGCACACTTTTGCCTCTTCCCCTCCATACATCCTTAGCCTGTTCAGATTCTTCACCCCAACCCCAGCAATGGACCAAGGCAATGGACCAGTCGGCCAGAATCACCATCGCCTGATCCAGGCTGGCGACCATGTGGAAGGGATGGTGGGGCTGGTGGACTGGCAGTGAAACCACAGGCTGAATGGCTTCTGAGGTTTGTCTATCTGTTCCCCAGGTACTGAAGTTCGAGCCATACCACGACAGCAGTCTGGCCAGGTTCCTGATTGGTCGCGCGGTGACAGTGAGTGTCGGCTACAGGCAGAGTGGGGGTATCTCCGTACTATCCCCCCCTCTATACCGCCCCTCCCTCAGTACCGCCCCTCCCCCAGTACCACCCCTCCCCCAGTACCGCCCCTCCCTCAATACCGCCCCTCCCTAAGTACCGCCCCTCCCCAGTACCACCCCTCCCCCAGTACCGCCCCTCCCTCAATACCGCCCCTTCCTCAGTATCGCCCCTCCCTCAATACCGCCCCTCCCCCAGTACCGCCCCTCCCCCAGTACCGCCCCTCCATCAATAACGCCCCTCTTATAATACTTATAATCTGAGAGATAAATATGATTTCTTTTTGAAACTTTGGAACCCATTCACTTTAAAACTAGGATTAAGAATTGGAAATATTTAATTTCAGGATTGTTTTGATACCCCTAAAAAGAATTTAATAAGAAATGAGCCGGAAGTGTTTCCTTCTTGTCTCCAGGTTCCCTTCTTTCTTCTTTCTTTCTTTCTTTCCTTTTTTTAAATTTTTATTTCTTTATCTTTCTTCTTCTCCTTTTTCCTCTTTTTTCTAACTGGGGTGTGGGGGGAGGGGGGTTGTGGGTGGGGAGATAAAACAGAACAATACAGGTATAATCGAATTTAAATGTATAATCGGATTTATAATGTAGGTACCATCGCGTACTATGAGTTCATACATGTATTTGTTTTGTTAAAATTTAAATAAAATAATTTTAAAAATAACGCCCCTCCCTCAGTACCGCCCCTCCCTCAATACCACCCCTCCCTCAGTACCACCCCTCCCTCAGTACCACCCCTCCCTCAGTGCAGCCCTCCCTCCTGAGGAAACGTGGATGGTGTGGGCAGGTGGAGAGAGATTTTTTTTTTTAATTCTTAAAAAATTTCAAAATGGACTTTATTCGGGAAATAAATATATACAATACATGATCCTTACAAAAGTCCATCCAACATTCTCGGAAGCTATGCATACATTCAATACTGTTTACACAAATTACACAATTTTACCCCACACCCTTGCCACTCATGTGGCCCACTGGCGTGGAATCCCTTCCCTTATTTGGAGGGGCGTCTCTCTCCACCACACCCTGCCCCCAATGTCCAGTAGCGGGAGGACCCTGGACTGTGGTCCTCCCCCCACAGAGCCTTGGCGTAAGCTGCACCGAGCTTCAGTGCCTCCCTCAGCACGTACTCCTGCAGTCTGGAGTGGGCCAGTCGGCAACATTCCCACACGGACAGTCAACAAAGCTCGGGCAGACCAAAGAGCGCCTTTCACCGAGTTGATGACCTTCCAGCAGCACTCGACGTCAGTCTCTGAATGCATCCCTGGGAACAGTCCGTAAATCACAGAGTCCTCTGTGACGGAGCTGTTTGGAATAAATCGTGACAGGGACCATTGCAAACCTCTCCTGACTCACTTTGCAAATCCACACTCTGTGAAGAGGTGGGTAACCTTCTCTCCATAGCAGCTGTCCCGAGATCAGTGTGCACTGGTAGTGAGGTTCCGACGATGCAGGACTGGGAGGGCTCCCTTCACCGCCAGCCAAGCTAGGTCTTGGTGCTTGTTGGTGAGTTCTGGCGATGAGACATTTTGCCAGACAAGCTGGGCAGTCTGCTCTGGGAACCACGCCACAGGATCCATGGAGTCATTCCCCTGCAGTGCCTGTAGGACGTTCCGTGCTGACCACTGCCCGATGGACTTGTGGTCAAAAATGTTGGTCGGGAAGAACATTTCCACGAACAACAGATGGTGCAGCAATGTTCAGCCGACTGCGTGGCATCTGCACCAGGCCCATCCTTCGCAACACCAGGGACAGGTAGAACCTCAGCAGGTAGTGCCTACGTGCCTTGGCTCTACGCTCCGCCTGATACAACCACACACGAAGGTGGCCATCAGGGTGAGGGCGACATTGGGCACGCATTTACCCCCGTTATCTGCCGAATTGTGCATTGTGGCCCATCACACCCGGTCCATCCTCGACCCCCAGATGAACTGGAAGACGGCTCGGGTGATCCCTGTGGCATAGGAGGGAGGGACGGGCCACAATTGCGCCAAGTACAGCAGCCCCGAGAGCACCTCACACCTGATGACCAGATTTTTCCCCGTTATAGAGAGGGAGGGCTGCTTCCACAGCTCCAGTTTCTTCTCCACCCTGGCCTCGCTCTTCCAGCGGTTCACCCTGGCTCCCTTGGCCGACTCAAACTGGTCGCAGACGCTCATCAATCTGCGGAGCGACCCTGGATCCGAGCAGAAGATGGCGACATCGTCCATGTACAGGGAGGTTTTGACCTGAGTGCCCCCACTGCCTGGCAAAGTCACTCCTCTTATGCTCGGGTCCTTCCTGATGGATTCGGCAAAAGGTTCAATACAACAGGCGAACAAGACAGGGGAGAGAGGGCAACCCTGCCTGACTCCAGACCTGACGGGGAAGCTGTCTGATTCCCACCCATTGATTTGGACTGCACTACAGATATCGTAGACAGTTGGATCCAGTTCCTGATTCCCTCCCCAAAGTCATCATGTACGTGTGCGATATCCTGTCGAAGGCCTTCTCCTGGTCCAAGCTGACAGGCAGGCATCCACCCGTCTGTCCTGCATGTAGGCAATGGTATCTCTCAGCAGCTCCAGATCACAGAGCTCCCCCTGTGAATCTTGTGGAAGAAGAAGCGTGAGCACGTCTCATCCTGCTCCACCCTGGATCGGAAGATGATCTTGGAGGATTCGGAGGTAAAGAGCCGAGCTTGCCGGCCCTTCAACTCTCTAAGTTCCTCCCTCACATCCACCCCTCTCGACTGCAGAAGAAGCAGTTGCTGCAAATCTGTCTGGAGTTGACACAATTCCCTCTGACTCTGTCTTGCTCTCTGAACCCCTTGAAATATGAAGAACTTCTTGATGTTCTCCTTGGTTGCTTCCCACCAGTGTGTCGGGGAGTCAAAGAAGGGCCTCACAGTTCTCCAACATGCGTGGTCCCTCTTCAGCTCCTCAATGGTCTCTGGGGTCAACAGCTTCACATTTAACTTCCACGTCCCTCTGCCTGCCTTCCGGTCCTCCTGTAGGTGACAGGAAGCCTGAAGGAGGCAGTGGTCAGAGAAGAACACCGCAGTGCGTGACCTCGGTGTGCCTGACCGTGGCAATTTATTTTACTTTATTCAAGTAATAAATATTTACAAAGCATCTTCTTTTCAAAAACCACATCCGGCATTTCCGGAGGTTACACATTCAATGCGAATATTCATTTCCAAATTTACACTGAAATTTACACAGAATCCCTTATTTGGAGGGGCGTCTCTCTCCACCACACCCTGCCCCCCAATGTCCAGCAGCGGAAGTACCCTAGACTCTGGTCCTCCCCCACAGGGCCTTGGCGTTGGCTGCACCAAGCTTCAGTGCGTCCCTCAGCACATACTCCTGCAGTCTGGAGTGGGCCAGTCGGCAACATTCCCCAAAGGACAGCTCGCTCCGCTGGGAGGTCAACAAAGATCGGACAGACCAAAGAGCGTCTTTCACCGAGTTGATGGCCTTCCAGCAGCACTCAATGTCAGTCTCTGAATGCGTCCCCTTGGAATCTCTCCGTCTAACTCCGCTGCTCTCCCTCTTTCCCCAGAGCAAGAGGATCGGACATTTCTTCTTCTGGTACTGCCGCGGTGAGGTGACGGGATCGCCCCCATTCTCGGACCGTTACGCGGTCACCCTGGAAGCGTACCTGCTGGCATGCGGCCAAACCCTTCTGCAGGACTTCCAGCGGCAGGTCCATCTGGTCAGCTCCCTCGGACAGGTGGCCACCAGCCTCAAGGCGGCCATCGCTGAGAAAGGAGATGTCCCTTCCAACGGTCAGTCCACCCCTGCCTGCTGGGAATGGCCAACACTGGCCCCCCCCCTCCCGGGTCTGTGGGGAGGAGGTGGGATGAGATGTAGGTGGGACTGGCAGATGGTTCAGGGGAGTGGAAGAGGAGGCGAGAGGGGAAGTGATCGCTGGGGGTGAGAGATGGTGAGAGTGCAGGAGGGGGAAGTGGAGAATGAAGGAATTGCCAGAGGGAGAGATATAGGCGCCCACAATGTACAACGTTTAAAAGACACTTGGACAGGTACACGGATAGGAAAGGTTTAGAGGGATAGACACAAAGTGCTGGAGTAACTCAGCAGGTCAGGCAGCATCTCTGGAGAAAAATGATGGAAGACATTTCGGGTCGGGACCCATTTTCAAATTTCCTCAGTCCCATGAAGGATCCAGACCTGAAATATCACCCATCCCTTTTCTCCCCAGATGCCTGATACCTTTGTGTAAACCAGCATCTGTAGGTGCTTGTTACTAGATCCTTACTTGCTGCAGTTAAAAGCTGCCAGGAAAAGTACATACACGGCGGTAAATATATAATAGGGGAGGTGAGAGAGGAGCAGTGGGGAAGGGAATAGAGAGACAGTCAGGGGATTGGAGGAGGGGAGTGGATGTGCGGGGAGGCAAGGGGAGGGGAGGCAAAACTCTGCTCCTCTGCGGGGCATTGACACATGCATCTCGTTGCAGCCGCAGCCTTGCTGCACGGACTATTGCAACAGGCGGATCTTCCCCAGAACGTCGTGGCGCCGTACAACCCCAGCCTCAGGGTGGGGCGCATCCTGGTGAGAGAAGGGCGGCACTGAGGGAGCGCCGCACTGTGGGAGGGGCGGTACTGAGGGAGTGATGGTACTGAGGGAGTGATGGTACTGAGGGAGTGATGGTACTGAGGGAGTGATGGTACTGAGGGAGGGGCGGTACTGAGGGAGGGGCGGTACTGGGGGAGGGGCGGTTCTGAGGGGAGGGGCGGTTCTGAGGGGAGGGGCGGTACTGGGGGAGGGGCGGTACTGGGGGAGGGGCGGTACTGAGGGAGTGATGATACTGAGGGAGCGCCGCACTGTGGGAGGGGCGGTACTGAGGGAGCGCCGCACTGTGGGGGGGGCGGTACTGAGGGAGCGCCGCACTGTGGGGGGGGCGGTACTGGGGGAGCGCCGCTGGGTGGGGTGATGTGTAGTGTGGGAGCACGTGTTCCTGACCCTGCCCCGGTAGGTGGAGCGCTGCAGGGTTCTGGCCTCCAAGAAGAAGCCGCTCTGGTTGGAGTTCACCCCCGCTGACCCCAGTGACCCCGACGGTCGGCCAATCTGCATCATCTTCAAGCAGGGCGATGACCTGCGACAGGACATGCTGGTCCTCCAGGTGAGACCGCTCCTCCCCTCCACCTATACTAGCCCTCCACCTGTACCATTCCTCCCCTCCGCCTGTACCACTCCTCCCCCTCCGCCTGTACCACTCCTCCCCTCCGCCTGTACCACTCCTCCCCTCCACCTGTACCAGCCCTCTCCACCTATACCAGCCCTCCCCTCCGCCTGTACCACTCCTCCCCCTCCGCCTGTACCATTCCTCCCCTCCGCCTGTACCACTCCTCCCCTCCGCCTGTACCATTCCTCCCCTCCACCTGTACCATTCCTCCCCTCCGCCTGTACCACTCCTCCCCTCCGCCTGTACCACTCCTCCCCCTCCGCCTGTACCACTCCTTCCCTCCGCCTGTACCACTCCTCCCCTCCACCTGTACCACTCCTCCCCTCCGCCTGTACCACTCCTCCCCCTCCGCCTGTACCACTCCTTCCCTCCGCCTGTACCACTCCTCCCCTCCGCCTGTACCACTCCTCCCCTCCGCCTGTACCACTCCTCCCCTCCGCCTGTACCACTCCTCCCCCTTCGCCTGTACCATTCCTCCCCTCCGCCTGTACCACTCCTCCCCTCGGCCTGTACCACTCCTCCCCTCCGCCTGTACCACTCCTTCCCTCCGCCTGTACCACTCCTCCCCTCCGCCTGTACCACTCCTCCCCTCCGCCTGTAGCACTCCACCCCTCCGCCTGTACCACTCCTCCCCTCCGCCTGTACCACTCCACCCCTCCGCCTGTACCACTCCTCCCCTCCGCCTGTACCTCTGCCTGTCCACCTGTTTCACACCCCCTTCCTCTCTGCCTGTCCCACAGACTCTGGTAATAATGGATTCCATCTGGCAGGAGAACTCACTCGATCTGAACCTCACCCCCTACGGGTGCATTGCTACCGGATACAACATGGGTAAACTCTCCCCACACACGTCCTCTCTCTGTGTCTCTCTCTCCCTGCCCCTCTCTCCCCCTGTCTCTCTCTCTGTCTGTCAGAAACATATAGAATTCTTAAGGGATTGGACAGACGAGATGCAGGAAAAATATTCCCGATGTTGGGGGAGTCCAGAACCAGGGGTCACAGTTTAAGAATAATGGGTAGGCCATTTAGGACTGAGATGAGGAAAAACATTTCCACCCAGAGTGTTGTGAATCCGTGGAATTCTCTGCCACAGAAGGCAGCGAAGGCCAATTCACTTGATGTTTTCAAGAGAGAATTCGATTTAACTCTTAGGGCTAACGGAATCAAGGGATATGGGGAGAAAGCTGGAATGGGGTATTGATTTTGGATGATTAGCCATGATCATTTTGAATGGCACTGTTGGCTTGAAGGGCTGAATGGCCTAGTCCTGTACTGATTTTTTTTCTCTCTCTCTCCCGCACTCTCTCCCTTTCTGTCACTCTTTATTTCTATTTCCTCCCTCCCTATCGTTTCCGCTCTCTGCAGTCTGTCTCTCTCTCTCTGTATCTCTGTCTGTCTATCCATCTTTACCCCTCTCTCTCATTCTCTCTTTGTCTCTGAATTAATCATAGAGCCCACCTTGTCCATGCCAAGTTACCACACTAGGCCAGTCCCATTTGCCTGTATTTGGCCCATATCCCTCTAAACCCTTCCAATCCATATAACTGTCCAAATGTCCTTTAAAAGACATAATTGTATCTGCATCTATAGCTTCTTCTGACAGCTCGATCCAGACACAGACTATCGTTGAAAAAGTTGCCCCTGAGGTCCCTCATAAATCTCTCCCCTCTCGCCTTAATCCCGTGCCCTCTAGTTTTAGAACCCTCTACCCTGGGGATGCAGACTGTGAGCGTTCCCGTTATCCGTGCCCCTCATGATCTTGTGCACCTCGATAAGGTCACCCCTCAGCCTCCTACGCTCCAGAGAACAAAGTCCCAGCCCATCCAACCTCTCCCTGTAACTCAAGCCCACACGCCCAGGTAACATCCTGGTGAATCTCTTTCTGCACCCTTTACATGTTAATGACATCTTTCCTGTAGCTGGACGACCAGATTTGCACACAGTGCTCCAAGTGTTGTCCTAACTAAAACTCTATTGCGTTACAAGTCCTTAATCAAACAATGTTCCCTGAACACACCAAACTTAGTCAAGCCTGTTATCAGAAACTTCATCAGTTATAATTATTCAGGAGTCATGTTGTAGTTTTATATTTAGAATGAATGAGCATGAATGAAACTCTAGTTAGACCACATTTGGAGTATTGGGTGGCGTTCTGTTCGGTCAAGCAGAAGGAAGGGTGTGGAGGCTTTGGAGAGAGTGCAGAGGAGGTTTACCAGAATGCTGTCTGGATTAGAAGGTATTAGCTACAAAGAGAGGTTGGACAAACATGGATTGTTTTCTCCGGAGTATCGGGGGCAGAGGGGATATCTGATTGGTTTATAAAATTCTGAGAGGCATAGATAGGGTAGACAATCAGAACTTATTCCTGCTGGGTAAAAATGTCAAATACTGTAGGGCATAGATTTAAGGTGAGAGGGCCAACGTTTAAAGGAGATGTACGGGGCTGGTTATTTTACACAGAGGGTGGTGGGTGCCTGGAACGTGCTGCCAGGGGTGGTGGTGGAGGCAGATACTATAGTGGTGTTTAAGAGGCTTCAAGATAGGCACATGTGTATGCAGGGAATGAAGGGATATGGATCACGTACAGACAGAGGAGATTAGTTTAATGGTATCATGTGGTCACGGACATTATGGGCTGAAGGGCCTGTTCCTGTGCTGGACTGTTCTATGTTTGATGTTATTCATTTTATTTATTTTTCTTGAACCAACCTGCACCTCATCCTAATCCTTGCACAACCTCTTGCACTACCGTGACCTTGTTCTCCAATTGTGTTTTGCTCCAATGTCTTGTCTTTTGCACAGACTTTTCTTTTTCACTGACTTGGAGATTTACAAGTAATTGATGTTTCTGTGTGTGTCTGAGTCTATGTGCTGGTGATACTGCAGTAAGCAGGATTTTCACTGCACCTGTACCTCACTGCACCCATGCATGCAACAATAAACTTGCCCTGACTGTGCTATGCAGGGATGATCGAGGCGGTGGGAGATGCAATGACCATTGCAGCTGTGCAGCGGCTGAAGGGCGGCAACAGTGGTGCATTCAAGAATGACGCACTGCACGATTGGCTGCGGTCTAAGCTGCAGGTGGAGGAAGCGGTG
The DNA here is from genome assembly GCF_053455715.1 of Rhinoraja longicauda. NCBI lineage: Eukaryota > Metazoa > Chordata > Chondrichthyes > Rajiformes > Arhynchobatidae > Rhinoraja > Rhinoraja longicauda. Next base: position 20,334,185 of record NC_135969.1, on the reverse strand, counting down.
AGTCCTGCGTTCCCTCAGTACGCCCCCCCCCCCCCTCAGCACCCCTCCCCCACTGCCCCTCCTCACCATGCCCCTCTCAGTACTGCCCCCCCTCAGTACCGCCCTCATCCCCCTTCAGCACCGCTCCCCCTCAGTCCCACCCACCCCCTCAGCACTGCCCACCCCCTCAGCACCCCTCCCCCACTGCCCCTCCTCACCATGCCCCTCTCAGTACTGCCCCCCCTCAGTACCGCCCTCATCCCCCTTCAGCACCGCTCCCCCTCAGTCCCACCCACCCCCTCAGCACTGCCCACCCCCTCAGCACCCCTCCCCCACTGCCCCTCCTCACCATGCCCCTCTCAGTACTGCCCCCCCTTAGTACCTCCCCCATCCCCCCCTCAGTACCGCCCACCCTCAGTACTGCCCCCCCCTTAGTACCGCACCACCTCAGTACTGCCCCCCCTCAGCACCCCTCCCCTCAGTACCTCCCCCATCCCCCAGTACCTCCCCCATCCCCCCCTCAGTACCCCCCCCCGGAGGAAGCCCAGGGTAGGAGCTGGTGTGTCGTGTGTCTTTTCTGCTGTGTCTCACTGACCATCCATCTCCACCTACAGTATCAGCAAGCGATGGAGACCTTCGTCACCTCCTGTGCTGGATACTGCGTCGCAACATACGTCCTGGGCATCGGAGATCGACACAACGACAACATCATGATCACAGAGCGAGGTGTGACCCCTCACCTACGCACCCTTATCTCCTAAACACCCGAGGCTGATGTTGAGGGTCAAGGTGGAAAGAGCGCAGAAATTGCCAGGACTCGAGGACCTGAGCTACAGAGAGACGTTGGGCAGGCTACGACTCTATTCCTTGGAGCACAGGAGGATGAGGGGTGATCTTATAGATGTAATGAAATCACGAGGGGAAATAGATAGGGTGAATGCGTAGAATCCTTTACCCAGGGTAGGGGAATCAAGAATCAGGGAACATAGATATAAGGCAAGAGGGCAAAGATTTAATAGGCCTGATTTAATAGAATTTGTGACCTGCGGGGCAAGTTTTTCACTCAGGGGGTGTTGAATATATGGAACGAGTTGTCAGAAGAGGCAGATGAGATAGGTATTATAACAGCATTTAAGCTTAGGTTAGTTTCGAGATACAGTGCAGAAACAAGCCCTTCAGCCCACTGAGTCCGTGCCGACCATCGATCGCCCTACACGCTGACACTATCCTACACACTAGGGACAATTTACAATCTTTACCAAAGTCATGAATAACATCTTTGGAATGTGGAAGGAAACCAGAGCACTTGGAGAACACTCACACATCATGGGGAGAACGTACAAACTCCATAATCCTCTTAGTCAGGATCGAACCCAGGCCTCTGGTGCTGCAAGACACTAGTACCGCGCCACCATGCTGTGTCTTTAAAAGACATTTTGTGAAGAAGTACATGGATAGGAAAGGTTTAGATGGATTTGAGCCAAATGTGTGAAAACGAGTCTTGGATAGGGCATCTTAGTTGGCACAGATGGGTTGGGCTGAGGGGAATGTTGCCATGCTGTTTGACACTAAAGCTTGACATCCTGCAAGATATTTGGGTGGGGATGGACAAGTAGGAGTCCATGATTTTTTTAAACAAAACAGAAAGTGCTGGAGGAACTCGGCGGGTAAGGCAGTATTTGTGCAGGGAAATGGACGGACAATGTTTCGGGTTGGGACCATTCTTCAAACTGTTGACGGGACCCGACCCGAAACGTCATTTGTCCATTCCCTCCAGAGATGGTGGCTGACCCGCAGAGTTCCTCCAGCACTTTGTGTTTTGCTCAAGATTCCAGTATCTGCGGTTCTTTGGGTCTTCATACAGGTACATGGATAGGAAGCGTTTAGAGGGATATGGGCCAAATGTGGGCAAATGGGAATAGCATAGATGGGGTCGACATGGACTGGTTGGGCCGAAGGGCCTGTTTCCGTGCTGTGTGGCTCGATGGCTTGTCAGGATTAAATTGCATCTGCCGCTGCACCTGCCCAACTTACCAGCTGTCAACATCAAAAAAAGACTGAGTGCTGGAGTAACTCAGCGGGTCAGACAGCATCTGTGGAGAACGTGGATAGGCGGCATTTCAGGTTGGAATCGTTCTACCGATTATCTATGGACATCAGTAGTACTAAGGAACTCCAGATGCTGGGTCAGGCAGCATCTCTAGAGAACATGGATAGGTGACGTTTCACGTCAGGACCCTTCTTTGGTCTGTGTGTGTGTGTGATAAATCAAGTTCTTTACCTTCAGTCTGAATAATCACACGTAATACTGGATGAGCGCATCAGATTTATTCCACCATGAGGTTCTTCATGTGTCTAGGATCTCCAGACACAACACTAGTGTCTGAAAAGATCTCAACTCAGGGGAGGGGAAGAACAACTTTTCCACGGTTGTTCACTTTTTTACACAGAAAGGAAAAAGGGGCGTAACAGATACAATTAAGGACCAATTACAAATCTAATACAATTCCCATGGTTACAGAGAAAACAAAATCATTAATACAGGTCACATGCTCAGAAACCAAACCATTAATATAAGTCACATGCTTTCGGGGAAACGCATCAATTTACCTAGAGTGGATTCAAAACTTTTCCTACTTTCACGCGCACCCATATAAGGAGTTGTTATTAAGAAAGAAACTTTCTTTATCTCTATAGACGAGCAATCTCGCAGCTGCATGACCTTGCTTTACTGTTTCAATACACAGCACTCACACAGTCAGACAGAGTAGTGGGAGAGGACAAGAGCCCCTACTCTTCTGTATACTCCTTATCATTCATAAAGGGACAAACACATTCTGTTCCCAAGGATAACATTTCTGCCACAAGCATCCATCTTACTGCTTTCCACTGAAAATAAGCATTCATTTTATATTAGCTAAAACAACAAAAGAAACCATCTCAACTACAACAAAATACAATATCTCTAATTGACTATATCAGCTAATAGCATAGATTCTCATGTGTGTGTGTGAAGAAGGGTCTCCACCCAAAACATCTCCTATCAATATTCTCCAGAGATGCTGCCTGACCCGTTGAGTTACTCCAGCGCTTTGTGTCTTATTGTCTAAACCAGCATCTGCAGTTCCTTGTTGCTACATTCCATCACCTCTGTGTAACTGTATTGTAAAGCATCCCAAGGCATTCTGTGGTAGGATAAGTTAAAAAAAAATTGATGTAGTGCCACAGAAGGAGATAAGAAAGTGAGCAAAAGTTTGATAAAGTTGCGTTTGATTTTGAACAAAGCACAGCGGAGGGACATGCCCTTCGGCCCATGATGCCTGTGCTAACGATGCCAATTTAATGCACATGGTCCATATCCCTTCTTTCCCCCCTGTTGGATCTATGGCTGTGCACTTCCAGAGCTTGGGAGCTGCAGTCATTATGGGAGGTTGGAATGATATTTGGAATGATAGTCACAAATTGCTGGAGTAACTCAGCGGATCGAGCGGCATCTCTGTAGAGAAAGAAGAGGTGACATTTTGGGTTGGAACTCTTCAGACTGAAAGTAGAAGGGATCCAGAGAGGCTGCCAGATCTGCAGAGTGACTTCAGCACTTTGTGTTTATCTATCCACATCAATGTTTCCCTACTGAATGACTCTGACTCCAACCGTGACATGCTGATCGATATCCGGGTGGGGACACAAAGGCAGGAGTACGTGTTTGGTCACCCTTCCTCTCTCCACAGGGAACCTATTCCACGTTGACTTTGGCCACATCCTGGGCAACAGGAAGCAGTTCCTGGGCGTGAGGCGGGAGCGGGTGCCCTTTGTTCTAACCCCAGACATGCTCTTTGTGATGGGACGGCTGAACAGAAGGCCCAGCATCTACTTCCAGCGCTTCAAGGTGAGTGTGGGTGGTGATGGGAGTCCCATAGAGAGCCCGCCTCTCCAGTCCCCATCTCCTCGACAATCCACCGTATAAAACATCCCAACCATTTGCCTATCAAACCCCCCTCGCCTGTGTCCACCCATTGCCTGCCATGCTCTGTCCTGCCTCTCTCTCCCAGCTTTCTCCCACTATAATCAGTCTGAAGAAGGGTCCCGATCCAAAACATCACCTAGCCATGTTCTCCAGAGGTGCTGCCTGACCTGATGAATCACTCCAGCACTCTCATGTCTTTTTGTGCCAACCAGCATTTGCAGTTCCTTTTTTCTACATAAGGAAGTTCGGCACATCTCCAATGACTCTTACCAATGTCTATAGATGTACCGTAGAAAGCATCGTATTGGGATGCATCACAGCTTGGTTTGGGAACAGCTCTGCCAAGACCGCAAGAAATTGCAGAGAATTGTAGATGTAGTCCAGTCCGTCACACAGACCAGACTCCCCACCATCGACTCCGTCTACACTTCACGCTGCCTCGGGAAACCAGCCAACATCATCAAAGACCACTCTCACGCTGGTCGTTCCCTCTTCTCCCCTCTCCCATTGAGCAGAAGGTACAAAAGCTTGATCGTGCATGCCACCAGACTCAGGAACAGCTTTCCTCCCGCTGTTACCAGACCACTGAACCATCCTTCCATAAGAACTGATAGAAGTATATAAAATCATGGGATGAATAGATAGGGTCGGCAGTCAGAACCTCTTCTCCCAGGGTAGAAATGTCAAATGCTAGTGGGCAATGCTTTAAGCTGAGAGGGGCAAAATATAAAGACCTGTGGCCAGTGAGTGCCTGGAACGTGCTGCCTGATGTGGTGGTGGAAGCGGATATGAGAGTGGTGTTTGAGAAGCTCTGGATAGGCACATGGATGGGCACATGGATGGGCACATGGATGGGCACATGGATGGGCACATGGATGGGCACATGGATGGGCACATGGATGGGCACATGGATGGGCACATGGATGGGCACATGGATGGGCACATGGATGGGCAGGGAATGGAGAGATATGGATCAAGTTTCCATCAGTTTAAGTTGGCATCATGTACGATACAGACATTGTGTGCTGTAATGTTCTACCATCTGTGAGGCTAGACCCGATCAACCAACCTAGCTTATTGTAGCCCTGGTACTTTTTCTAGTCGGCACCTTCTCTGTAACTATAACTATAACAGAGTAATACAGTAAGCTCTTTAGTAATTTTCTCTTTGCACTGCCTGCTGCACGTGGAAAGTATGACACCTGTTCCCTCAGTACCGCCCCTCCCTCAGTACTGCCCCTCCCCCAGTACCGCCCCTCCCCCAGTACCGCCCCTCCCCCAGTAACGCCCCCTCCCCCAGTACCGCCCCTCCCTCAGTACCGACCCTCCCCAGTACCGTCCCTCCCCCAGTACCGCCCCTCCCTCAATACCGCCCCTCCCTCAGCCCTCCCCCAGTAACGCCCCTCCCTCAGTACCGTCCCTCCCCCAGTACCACCCCTCCCTCAGCCCCCCCCCCCAGTACCGCCCCTCCCCCAGTACCGCCCCTCCCCCAGTACCGCCCCTCCCCCAGTACCGCCCCCCCCCCCAGTACCGCCCCTCCCCCAGTACCGCCCCTCCCCCAGTACCGCCCCTCCCCCAGCACCGCCCCTCCCTCAGTACCGCCCCTCCCCCAGTACTGCCCCTCCCTCAGCCCCTCCCCCAGTACTGTCCCTCCCTCAGTACCGCCCCTCCCCCAGTACCGCCCCTCCCTCAGCCCTCCCCCCAGTACCGCCCTCCCTCAGTACCGCCTCTCCCCCAGTACCGCCCACCCCCAGTACTGCCCCTCCCTCAGTAACGCCCCTCCCCCAGTGCCGCCCCTCCCCCAGTACCGCCCCTCCCTCAGTACCGCCCCTGCCCCAGTACTGCCCCCTCCCCCAGTACCGCCCCCCCCCAGTACCGCCCCCCCCCAGTACTGCCCCCTCCATCACCCCTCCCCCAGTACCACCCCCCCAGTAACACCCCTCCCTCAGTACCGCCCCCTCCCTCAGTACCGCCCCTCCTCCAGTACCGCCCCTCCCTCAGTACCGCCCCTCTCAGTACCGCCCCTCCCCCAGTACCGCCCCTCCCTCAGCCCCCCCCCAGTACCGCCCCTCCTCCAGTAAGGCCCCTCCCCCAGTACCGCCCCTCCCTCAGTACCGCCCCTCCCCCAGTACCGCCCCTCCCCCAGTACCGCCCCTCCCTCAACCCCCCCCCAGTACCACCCCTCCCCCAGTAAGGCCCCTCCCTCAGTACCGCCCCTCCCCCAGTACCGCCCACCCCCAGTACTGCCCCACCCTCAGTAACGCCTCTCCCCCAGTACCGCCCCTCCCCCAGTACTGCCCCTCCCCCAGTACTGCCCCCCAGTAATGCCCCTCCCTCACCCCTCCCCCAGTACAGCCCCTCCCTCAGTACTGCCCCTCCCTCAGTACTGCCCCTGCCTCAGTACCGCCCCTCCCTCAGTACCGCCCCTACCTCAGTACCGCCCCACCCTCAGTACCGCCCCTCCCTCAGTACCGCCCCTGCCTCAATACCGCCCCTCCCCCAGTACCGCCCCTCCCTCAACCCCCCCCCAGTACCACCCCTCCCCCAGTAAGGCCCCTCCCTCAGTACCGCCCCTCCCCCAGTACCGCCCACCCCCAGTACTGCCCCACCCTCAGTAACGCCTCTCCCCCAGTACCGCCCCTCCCCCAGTACTGCCCCTCCCCCAGTACTGCCCCCCAGTAATGCCCCTCCCTCACCCCTCCCCCAGTACAGCCCCTCCCTCAGTACTGCCCCTCCCTCAGTACTGCCCCTGCCTCAGTACCGCCCCTCCCTCAGTACCGCCCCTACCTCAGTACCGCCCCACCCTCAGTACCGCCCCTCCCTCAGTACCGCCCCTGCCTCAATACCGCCCCTCCCTCAGTACCGCCCCTCCCTCAGTACCGCCCCTCCCTCAGTACCGCCCCTCCCTCAGTACCGCCCCTCCCTCAGTACCGCCCCTCCCTCAGTACCGCCCCTCCCTCATACCGCCCCTCCTATCGGCTCTCTGGAGCGGTCAGTGTGTATCCAGCCGCCGTCTCCCCTGTTCTCTGGTCTACAGGACACCTGTGTCCAGGCGTACCTGAGCCTGCGGTCCCACTCCTCGCTCCTCATCACCCTCTTCTCGCTGATGCTGCGGACAGGGCTCCCGGAGCTGAGCTGTGCACGGGACGTTGAATACTTGCATGAGGCGCTGGCTGTGGGCAGTGAAACCCCAGCCGCGCAACAACACTTCCTCGGCTGCATCAGTGAGTGCGAGAGCCTGGGCTGGACCGTACAGGCCAGCTGGTGGATCCACATGTGGATGGGCATTAAGCAGGCCTGACCCAAGCCGCAGAGACTGACCGGTGTGGGACAGCACTGACCGATGTGGGACAGCACTGACTGGTGTGGGACAGCACTGTAACTTGTAACATTTGTAACTTGCTGTGGTTTAACAGGCCCATAAACACAATAACATGCAAATAAATATATAACAATCAATAATACAATAAATTAATAACTAACTCCGGGAAGCAATAGTGCAAAACCAGTCTGGAGTGCAACCAAAGACAAACTAAAGTTCTGTACAGCGTTCAATAGCCTGATGGTTGATGGGAAGAAGCTGTTCTTGAACCTGGAGGTCACGGTTTTCAGGCTCCTGTACCTTCTTCCCGATGGTAGCAGCGAGATGAGAGCGTGGCCAGGGTGGTGTGGGTCTGTGATGATGCTGGCTGCCTTTTTGACGCAGCGCCTCCTGTAGATCCCTTCGATGGTGGGGAGGTCAGTAGCTGTGATGGGCCGGGCAGTGTCCACCATTCTCTGTAGTCTCCTTCATTCCTTGTCGTTTGAGTTACTGAACTGCCTGATGCAACTAGTCAATATCCGTGGAAGCGGATACAATTCTGACTTTTAGACAGATGTATGGATAGGAAATGGTTTAGAGGGATATGAGCCAAATACAAGCAAATGGGACTAGCAAAAGATGCTAGCTTGGTTGGCGTGGATAAGGTGGGCTGAAGAGACTGTTTTTGTGCTGTATAGCTCCATTACTCTATATTCAGGAAGTTGGATGTAGTTCTTAGGGCTTGAGAGATCGAGGGGCAAATGGGGTTGAATGTAGGGGTCAGGGGAGTGAGCTTAGATGATCAAGGAAGTGATAGTATTGAACGGTAGGACAGGTTTGACGGGTGGTGAGATCTACTCCAGCCCACTACTACCCATGTTCCTCTGAATCTCAATGGTGCGTTGATGGTGAACAAACGACTCCCAGCACTTCCTTGATCTTTATTAATTATTACTTTGATCTGAGGATAGGACAGTGCGGTTGTCATGACGAGAGAGGGGGAGGAGACGGGAGTGGAAGCACAAAGAGTTAGTCAAACCACCGGGCAGAGAATCGAGAGCGAGTAGCGGGCACAGGATTCTGCCAGAGAGGTACCTGAGCAACCTTCTCAATCGCGGTGGGGGGCTTGTTTTACCGATGGTTGAAGATTAGTTTAGTTTAGATTTAGACACAGCATGAAAACAGGCCCTTTGGCCCACCGAGTCCATGCTGACCATTGATTACCTGTTTACATTAAGTTATATCTTATTCCACTTTCTCATCCACGCTAGGGGGTGTTGTTAAGAGTCCAATTAATCAACAAACCCGCATGTTTTTGGGATGTTTGTGGAAACCGGAGCACCCAGGGGAAACCCATTCAGTCACAGGGAGAATGTAGAAACTTCATGCAGACTGCATTCGTAGTCAGGATTGAACCCGGCTCTACCACTGCACCAGTGTGCCAACACAATAAGTTTCTCTATGATCCAATGGGCAGCAATTGTCTGAGGGAGGGGTGGTGGGATCTAGGACTGCTGGAATCTAGAACCTGCTGAACCAGTGGGATTGCTTTTGGGAACTAAGGCAAGGGTTGGAACGGTCAAGGGGATGAAGAGATCGGAGAGATTGTGGACATTGGGCTTTGCAAACTGGGGGTCACCTCCCAGATCCAGCACACAACGATGGTTTAAGTTTATTATTGTCAACTGTACTGAGGCACAGTAAAAAGCTTTGTTTTGCATGCAATCCAAACAAATAATACTTTACTTAAATACAATCAAGCCAAACTCAAGTACAATAGGTCGAGCAAAGAGGTAGATACAGAGTTCGGAATATAGTTCTCAGCATTGTAAAGCATCAGTTCCAGAGTCAAAGTCCAATGTCCACAATGGGGTAGAGGTGAATCTGGCAGTACCCTCGCTAATGGAAGGACCGTTCAGAAGGCTGATAACAGAGGGGAAGAAGCTGTTCATGGGTCTGGTGGGGCGCGCTTTCAAGCTTCTGCACCCTCTGCCAGACGGGAGCGGGGAGAAGAGGGAATGACCGGGGTGTGAGTGGCTCTTGATGATGTTGGCTGCTTTCCCGAGGCAGCGTGAAGTGTAGATGAAGTCGATGGTGGGGAGTCTGGTCTGTGTGATGGACTGGGCTACATCCATAACACGCTGTGATTTATTTTGGTTTTGGGCAGAGCTATTCCCAAACTAAGCTATGATGCAACTCAACAGTGTGCTTTCTACGGTGCATCGGTAGAAGTCAGTACGTTTCATCGGAGACGCTGAATTTCCTCGGTCTCCTATGGTGTTATATCATCTTGAACGCATCCCCCTCTCTCTGTCTGAAGAAGGGTCTCGACCCGAAACGTCACCCATTCCTTCTCTCCTGAGATGCTGCCTAACCTGCTGAGTTACTCCAGCATTTTGTGAATAAATACCTTTGGTTTGTACCAGCATCTGCAGTTATTTTCCTACACCCCTCTCTCCGCCAACTCCTAAAGGGATAGAAGGTAAATACAAGGTTGCATTATACAGGAAAAAGGCTGGTAATAAGCAAGGTGGCCAAAGAGAGAAAGATTTGTCTTTCTTTGGCACCTTTCACCAACTCTGGGCACCTCTGCCCTCAGGGTTTGTGACATTTGTTGTTGCGGGTAGACAGGACAGTGAAGAAGCCTTTTGGCATGCTGGCCTTCATCAGCCAGGGAATGAAGTACAGAAGTTTGGATGTTTTGTTGCCATTGTACAAGACGTTGGTGAGGCCACACTTGCAGTATTGTGTTCAGTTTTGGTCACATTGTGGACTGTGGGTAACATGTTTTTTGGATGACAATAAAGGCCGCTCTGATTCTCTTCTCTTCTGCTGTAGGAGGATCTCAGTAAGCTGGAAGATTTACAAGGATATTGCCAGGACAAGAGGGCCTGAGCTATAGGGAGGGGCTGGGCAGGCTAGGACTTTATTCCTTGGAGCGCAGGAGGCTGAGGGGTGATCTTATAGAGGTGTATCAAGTCATTAGGGGAATAGATAGGGTAAATGCACAGAGTCTTTTGCCCAGAGTAGGGGAATCAAGAACCAGAGGACAGAGGTTTAAGGTGAGAGTGGGAAGATTTAATAGGAACCGGAGGGGCAACATTTTCACACAGATGGTGGTAGGTGTATGGAATGAATTGCCAGAGGAGACATATGGACAAATACGTGGATAGGGAAGGTTTAGAGGGATATAGGCCAAGTGCAAGGAAACACGATTAACCCTGAATGCTACATTGGTCAGCATGGACCTGGTGGGCTGAAAGACCTGTTTCCGTGCTATTCAGCACTGATAGTCTATGAGTGCATTAAGGACAAGACACTGGTGTAGACAAAGGGCAGGCACTTAGAGTCATAGAGTCGTACAGCAAGGAAACAGGTCGTTCGGCCCATCCATGACAACCAAGCTGTCACATCCAAGATAGTCCTAACTGCCTGCATTTGGCCCATATCCCTCTAACTTTCTTACACGTGGCTTTTAAATGCTGTTATAACACCTGCCTCAACTACCTTCTCTGGCAGCTCGTTCCGTATACCCACCATCCTCCGAGTGAAAACACTTCCCCTCGAGTTCCTATTAAATCTTTTCCCTCTCACCTTAAACCTCTGTCCTCTGGTTCTTGATTCCCCTACCCTGGGTAAAAGCCTGCCCAACCTCTCCCTCGAGCTCAGGCCCTCGAATCCTGGCAATATCCTCGTAAATCGTCTCTGCACTCCTTCCTGCTTAACCCTCAACTTCAACCTGCCAAGGTGTCAGTTCTCAATGCAACGACTGTAAACGTGTTCCCATGCGGAACACATCAATCATGGTCTTGTTTCAATGGGCTGGTATGTAGAGGAGGATCTGGGCCAGAACTGAAGGCCAAACCGAGTGTTCCACTTTGTCCGAGGTCAGCAGAGGGTTGATAGCGATCTACAGCTTCCAGCCCGCACCCAGTGTAGACATCTCCGCACTGGGAGGGCCACAACCTCACTCTCTGACCCCTCTTTTCCTCAGGTAAGGAATGCTTCTCTCCTTTTCATCCCACCGTCTTTTCCTCGGATTTGTCGAGGGTCCCCCCAGCCCATTCCTGACGCACCTCAACCTCGGGTTGCCGTGAAGACCGTCACTCGAATGGGGGGCCGTCCTCTCCCTGTTACCAGATACAGATCACCCTGGCGCTGGGAAAGAGAGGTGGGGGCAGGACAAAGCCTGGCGAGTGATAGGTGGATACAGCTGAGGGGGGTGATTGGCAGATGGGTGGAGTAATTGACAAAGGTTGGAGGTGAGAAGGAGACAAAAGGGTGTCAATAGACAATAGGTGCAGGAGGAGGACATTCGGCCCTTCGAACCAGCACCGCCATTCAATGTGATCATGGCTGATCATTCACAATCAGTTCCTGCCTTCTCCCCATACCCCCTGACTCCACTATCATTAAGAGCTCTATCTGACTCTCTTGAAAGCATCCAGAGAATTGGCCTCCACTGCCTTCTGAGGCAGAGAATTCCACAAGTTTTTCCTTGTCTCTGTTCTAAACGGCCTACCCCTTATTCTTAAACAGTGGCCCCTGGTTCTGGACTCCCCCAACATTGGGAACATGTTTCCTGCCTCTAGCGTGTCTAATCCCTTAATAATTTTACATGTTTCTATAAGAACCCCTCTCATCCTTCAAAATTCCAGTGTATACAAGCCCAGTCGCTCCAGTCTTTCAACATACGACAGTCCCGCCATTCCAGTGATTAACCTAGTGAACCTACGCTGCACGCCCTCAATAGCAAGAATGTCCTTCCTCAAATTAGGTGTCATATAAGGAGAGAAGAGGCGGGACATGGAAAGCCAGATGTGGGTGGAAAGGGATGGGACATGGGGAAAGAGGAGGGGTAAAAGGGGAATGAGAGACTCGGGGAGGGAGATGAGCGTAGGGAGGGCTTCCCATTATTTAAGCGGTAGGATACACTGCTGGCCTAGATACTGAACCTTGGCAAGCTGTTCCACCTGGGAAGGCATCTCAAGGAACGTCACTTCACAGACCCCAAACAAATCAAACCATCGGGAGTTAGCCCAGGCAGATCTCATCCTGCCTCTGGAACAGAAGGGCAGGGGGAGGCTACTCTTCCCCTCTAGACTGTCCCACCAGCTAATAAGATAGATGGAGGGATCTTGGGCTCCAAGTCCCCAACTCCCTGAAGGTGGCAACACAAGAGGATTGAGTGGTAAAGAGGTTGTATGGTATGCTTCCCTTCATCGGTCAGGGCATTATGTCAGGAAGTCTTGACAAAAGTTTCATCAGGCCGCATTTGGAGTATTGCATGCAATTCTGGTCGTCCCATTACAGGAAGGAGGCAGAGGCTTTGAAAAGGGTGCAGAGGAGGTTTACCAGAATGATGCCTGGATTAGAGGGTATTAGCCACAGGGAGAGATTGGACAAACTTGGATTGTTTTCTCTGGAGTGTCAGAGGTTGCAGGGAGACCTGATAGAAGTATATAAAATTACAAAAGGCATTGATAGGACAGACAGTCAGAACCTTTTGGACGGAAATATCAAACACTAAAGTCCATAGCTTTAAATGAGAGGGGCAAAGTTTAAAGGAGGTGTGCTGGCATGTTGTTTTTTTACCCAGGGGTCAGTGGGTGCCTGGAATGGGCTGCCGAGGATGGTGGTGGGGGCAGTTACAAGAGTGGCGTTTATGAGGTTTTTGGATAGGCATGCCTTCATAGGTTGGATGAAGGCATGCACGGCACCACCCTTCTTCACCACCCTATCCACCTGTGTGGCCACTTTCAGGCCACTTTGTCTCTCTGTTCCGCAACAGCCCTTTGTGTCCTGCGGTTATTGTATGTGTGTGACAGGGTGTATCGCAGTGAGGTCACAAGAATCCACAACAAGAGTCATTCCAGGAACATTGCACGGATTGATGACTGACTTATTGGAGGAGTGTGTTGTGGTTTATCGCGGGGATGTGTTACATGTTGTGTTGCCATTGCCAGACGAGTCGGCAGGATGGCCCGGGTCAAGATGGACAACGCCACCTCTGGTGTGGGCGGCTTCTCTCCAGGGGGAACGGTAGGCCACGTGTGGCAAAGATACCCCCCGACAGGGGAGCCCGGCCAATGGGGGCCCGCGCCCAAGGAACCTGACCAATTGGGACCCTCGGCCAAGGAACCTGGCCAATGGGAGCCTGCGCCCAAGGAACCTGGCCAATGGGAGCCCATGCCCAAGGAACCTGGCCAATGGGAGCCCATGCCCAAGGAACCTGACCAATGGGAGCCCGCGCCCAAGGAACCTGACCAATGGGAGCTTGCGCCCAAGGAACCTGACCAATGGGAGCCCGCGCCCAAGGAACCTGGCCAATGGGGCCCTTTATCAGAAGCTGGCCAATGGGGGTCCTCAGCAGAAGAGCCTAGCCAATGGGAGCCCAGCGGCGAGCCCGAGTACAAGAGACAGCTCTACAGGCAAGTCAAAATGTGTAGGAAGGTACTGCAGATGCTGGTTTAAACCGAAGATAGACACAGAAAGATGGAGTAACTCAGCGGGACAGGCAGCATCTCAGGAGAGAAGGGTCTCGACCCGAAACGTCACCTATTCCTTCTTTCCAGAGATACTGCCTGTCCCGTTGAGTTACTCCAGCTTTCTGTGTCTATCTACAGGCAGGTCTCTCCCTTCCCTTGACCGCTGCCCCCTTCGCCCTGCGTTCCCCCACCCCCCCCCGCGACCATGAGCCGACAGACTGCTTCCGTTAACGCCTGCTGCTCTGTTTTTCCCCTCCAGGCTCTTTGGACGTGATGTGGCGGAGACCTTCCTCCACCCTGACCCGGCACGGGAGCCGCCCAACCCCTCGGTCCAGCAGCTTCTCCAGAGGATGGGAGGTGCGGTGATGGGATCACGGGGGCTGAGCGGGACACACCGTGCTGTTGGGGAGGGAGCTCCAGGATCTAGACTCCGTGATGGTGAAGGAATGATGATAGATTTCCAAGATGGGAGAGTGTATGACCAGGAGGGGAACCCACAGGTGGTGGTGTTCCTCTGTTCCTGATAGTAAAGGTGTTGACTTTGGGAGGGGCTGTACATAGCATAGGGACTGAGTCATAGTCATACAGCATGGAACAGGCCCTTTGGCCCAACTCGTTCATGCCGAACAAAATGCCCCATCTGCTTCATGCCCATTTGCTTCAATTTAGCCCATATCCCTCCAATTTGAAGTAACCTCTAACTAACTCCCCCCCTCCCCTCCTATTTCTTTCCCCAATCCTGCCTCCCCTGTGTCCCACCAGGATTCCCACCTATTTCACCCTCCCCCTCCTGCTTTCCTCATCTGACTTCACATTTCGCAATTATTCAAACCAGTCTCTCACCTTCTGCTCTTATCCCTGGCTTTTGTTCTAACCATCTGCCGATCAAACTCCCCCTTGCCAATGTCCACTTATTACCTGCCGCACATTGTCCTGCCTCTCCCCTTTTCCAGCTTTTTTCTCTCTCCCTACAATCAATCTGAAGAAGGGTGCCGACCCGAAACCTCACCTGTCCATGTCTTCCAGAGATGCTGCCTGACCCGCTGAGTTACTCCAGCAGAGGAGTACTCAGGAGTTGTCCACGGGAGTTGGCAAGTCATATTACAGTTGCACAAGATGTTGGTGAGACCGCACTTGTGTCCAGTTTTGGTCACCCTGCTACAGGCAGGATGCCATTAAGCTGAAAAGAGTGCAGAGAAGATTTACGAGGATGTTACTGAGTCTAGAGGGTTTGAGCTACAGGGAGAGGCTGAGTAGGATGGGCCTTTTTTTCCCTGGAGCGGAGGAGACTGAGGGGAAACCATCTAGAGGATTATAAAATCATGAGGGATATGAATAAGGTGAATGGTCACAATTTGTTTGGCACCGTTAGGGAATCTCAGGTTTAAGGTGGGAGGGAAATGATTTAATAGGAACCTGAGGGACAACCTTTCCACATAAGGGTGGTGGGTGTATGGAATGAGCTGCCATAGGAGATGGTTGAGGCAATAGGATTATGACATTTAATAGACACTTGGACAGGCACATGGATAGGAAATGCTTACAGGGATATAGGCCAAATGGGACCAGCCTAGATGGTGCGGCTTGGTCAGCACGGACGGATTGGGCTGAAGGGCCTGTTTCCATGCTGTGCGGCCCTCTGACTCACCAACTTTACCTTTGCAGGTCCGGTGACAGCCGAGCGGCTGTGGCGATGTGTTAGAGAAGGTTCCGGAAGCAGGAGCTCTCAGGCCCTCGTGCAGCTGGTCCAGGTGAGGGGGTGACAGGGGGTGCCTGAGGGAGGGGCAGAAGCCCATCAGACTATCCACGATAGGGGACAGTTTCTTCCCAGCTGTTATCAGGCAAATGAAGTGTCTCTCACCAACTAGAGAGAGAGGCCCTGACCTCCCTTCTACCTCATTTTGCGACGCTTGGACTATCTTTAATTGAACTTTACTGGACTTTATCTTGCACTAAATCTTATTCCCTTGATCCTATATCTGCACATTTTGGACGGCTTGATTGTCATCATGTATTGTCTTTACGCTGAGTGGATAGCACGCATCAAAAAGCTTTTCACTGTCCATCATTACACATAATAATAATCATTTACAGGTCCGTTAGTCTTCAGCAAGTAAGAATTTCATTGATCCATTACTGATACATGTGAAAATTAAACGTTCTTGACTCTTGACTTACTTGACGCTTGCTACATATTCCTCGGTACACATGACAATAAACTAAACTAAACTAAACTATTCAATCCCCTGACTGATGATGCTATCCTTCCAGTAATGGGGCGACCAGAACTTCACATCATATTCTGAGTGCAGCCTAAAGCTGCCAATACTGACATGTATCTGTGTGTGTGTGTGTGTGTGTGTGTGTCTGTGTCGGTATGTATGTATGTCTGTGTGTGTGCGTGTGTGTGTCTGTGTGTGTGTCTGTGTGTGTGTGTGTGTCTGTGTGTGTGTGTGTCTGTGTGTGTGTGTGTCTGTGTGTGTGGGTGTGTGCGTGTCTATGTCGGTATGTGTGTGTGTGTGTGTGTGTGTGTGTGTGTGTCTGTGTGTGTGTGTGTCTGTGTGTGTGTGTGTGTGTGTGCGTGTGTGTGTGTGTGTCTGTGTGTGTGTGTGTGGGTGTATGCGTGTCTATGTCGGTATGTGTGTGTGTGTGTGTGTCTGTGTGTCTGTGTGTGTGTGTGTCTGTGTGTGTGTGTCTGTGTGTGTGTGTGTGTGTGTGTGTCCGTGTGTGTGTGTGTGCATGTCTGTGTGTGTGGCTGCGTGTGTGCGTGCATGTGTGTGTGTGTCAGACGGGCGTGCCGGCAGTGGGCAGGAGGCCACCCATTTGGGCGACCACCCACCGGCGGGCTGTAGTGGAGGGAGTCCGGAGAGACGCCGAGAGGCAGCGGGAACGAGCCGCCATCATCCTCAACGCCAACCCACTCACCGACATCAACGACAGCGCCGGCCAAGAGGGACCCAGGAGGTTCCTGCCCCCCCTCTGCACCGTGGTTGGGGTGGCTGCCACTCCCACAGGGACTGGTAGGTTCTGGGGTTTTGTGGAAGGGAAGGGGGGAGACAGGAGAGAGGGAGAGGAGGGGAGGAAGGGATGGAGAGGAGGAGAAGGAGAGGAGGGATATGGTGTTGGGGAGGGAAGGATGGGGAGAGGAAAGGGAGGGAAGTTGGGGAGTGGAGAGGGATGGCAGGAGAAATGGAGAAGGTAGGAGAGAGGTATAGAGGGCGTGTAGGGGAGAGGCAGGGGAGGGTTGGAGAGGACAGTTGGGAGAGGAGGAGGGGTATGGAGGGAGTCTGGCAGAGAGGAGAGGAATGGGAGGGGTACGAGCGCAAGGGAGAGGGGAGGGGAGGAAAGGAGTATGGAAAGGAGGAGGAGGGAAGGTGGGAGCGCAGAGGAGGGAGGTGTGGGTGTGAGCAAAGGGAAGGGGGCTGGAGGAGACAGGAGGAGAGGACACGAGGGGTGGGAGGGAGTGGGGAGGAGAGTGCAGTGGTAGATTTGCTGCCAGATTTGCTGGAGAGGGATTGGTGACGTTTTGGGTCAGGACCCTTATTCAAACTCAAGAAGTCTTGACAGGAAATGCCACCTATCCATGTCCTCCAGAGATCACTGTGACCTGCACTTTGCATTCTACATGAGGTTCCAGCATCTGCAGTTCCTTGCGTGTCACTCTAGACCATTCCTGTCCATGTCCCTGTCCAAATGTCTTTTGAATGTTGTTACAGTACCTGCCTCAACTATCTCCTCTGGCAGCTCGTTCCATTTACCCACCATCCTCAAATTTCTATCAAATCTTTCCCCTCTCACCTTAAAGACATTCGGACAGGTACATAAATGGGAATGGTTTAGAGGGATATGGGCCATGAGGGAGTGGTCAAGTCAAGAGTGTTTTATTGTCATGTGTCCCAGATAGAACAATGAAATTCTTACTTGCTGCAGCACAACAGAATATGCAAACATAGTACACTGTAATCAATATAATAAACGAGGGGAAAACAAAAGTTCAGTGTGTATATGTACACATACCCTCAAGTACACACATATATATACGTATCCATATACATATACACACACACACACACACACACACATATATACACACACACACACACACACACACACACACACACACACATACTCAAAAAACAAACAAACAATAGTAGTGCAAGTTGGGTTGAAGGGCCTGTTGCCATGCTGTACGACTCTATGACTTGATAAATCTATGGTTTTTGATTCCCCTATCCTGGGTAAAAGACTGTGAATTCACCCTATCTATTCCCCTCATGATTTTATGCACCTCTATAAAATCACCCCTCAGCCTCCTGGTCTCCAAGGAATAAAGTCCCAGCCTGCCCAACAACTCTCTATAACTCAAGCACTCAAATCCTGACAACATCCTTGTAAATCTTCTGTGCACATAGTTCCAGCTTAATGGCAACCTTCCTCTAGCATGGTGACCAAAACGGAACACAAGACTCTTAAGTACGGCCTCACCAACATCTTGTACAACTGTAACATAATGTGCCTACTTCTATACTTGGTTCCCTGACTGATGAAGGCCAGCGTGCCAAAAGCTTTATTCACCACCCTGTCTCCCTTTGACACCACTTTCAGGAGGGAACAGTGTACCTGCACTCCTAGATTCCTCTACTCTGCCATGACTTAAGTGTTGTAATCGTGCAAATTTGGGGAAAGGAATCTACCTGCAAGAGTCTAGTCCCTGCTAAAGGGTACCAGGTGCTTGTCTTCCCTGTAGTGTGGAGATGTTTTATGGAAGGGGAAATGTGTTTGTGTGCAGAATCACAGCCCCTGGTATGTTTGACATTGGTAGAGTATTTTGGGAGACAGTCCCTTAAGATCCTTCCTCTCATTACAGCCCTCAGGGCGGTGAAGATGCCAGGTCCAAGGAGCAAGCTGCACAACTAACTGCCCCGTACCACCACAGTACGAGGGTCCCGCGGTGAGAGGGGCATTGGGGAAGAATCCCGCAAAGTTGTAATAAAACTGGAGAAAAATGCACTGTTACCAACATTAAATGTTCTTCACATTGCGTGCCATCCTTGCCCAGGAGTGTGTGATGGGATGGTGTAGAGGAAGCTTCACTCTGTGTCTGACTCTGGGTGTGTGTGATGGGATGGTGTAGAGTGTGTGATGGGATGGTGTAGAGTGTGTGATGGGACAGTGTAGAGTGTGTGATGGGACGGTGTAGAGTGTGTGATGGGACGGTGTAGAGTGTGTGATGGGACGGTGTAGAGTGTGTGATGGGACAGTGTAGAGTGTGTGATGGGACAGTGTAGAGTGTGTGATGGGACAGTGTAGAGTGTGTGATGGGACGGTGTAGAGTGTGTGATGGGACAGTGTAGAGTGTGTGATGGGACGGTGTAGAGTGTGTGATGGGACGGTGTAGAGTGTGTGATGGGACGGTATATGCTGATAGATGATGTTCTGTCTGTCGTTGCCCAGCGAATGTTTGTTTTTTAAATCAAAAATATTTATTCAAATATTAAAATAATATATACAATACAATAAAACCAAAACAGAACCCATCACCAGAATACTATACAAACAAATATACCAATTGGAACTATTATACAATTATATTACAATCCCCATCCAGGATACATCCAATCCCCCGCTGTGCCCAGCGGTCCCGGAAATCCCCCAGGGTGCCCGTGGACAGCGCATAGTCCCTCTCCAACACCACCCGGCGCGGATGTAACCCCGGAAAAGGGGTAGGCAGCCGGCTCGGGCAGAGCCCTCTTCCACCTGGCGCCGTGAGTCGCGGATGGCTAGCTTGGCCAGGCTCAGGAGCAACCCAACAAGGACATCTTCGGCCCTACCCTCTCCCCCACGCACAGGGTGTCCAAAGATGAGGATGGTGGGTGAAAAATGCAGCCAAAAAGCAAGGAGCAGCCCCTTTAGAGGTGATACTGTTGGTGTTTCTCCTTCTGACTGATGGAGATTGAAAGTCGGAGAGGGACTACGCGCAGATCTGGCTCTGCATTCCTCATCTCCACAGTACCTTAATTGGTACATGTGACAATAAATTGATCTTAAAATCTCTTTAAATCAGTTTCCACAAGCTGCCCAAACGTTGCAGGCAACAGCTCCATCCAAGACCACCAGATATTGCAGAGAATTGTGGACGCAGCCCAGATCATTACGCAAACCAACCTCCATCTAGACCTCACGCTGCCTCGGCAAGGCCACCAGCATAATCAAGGTCCAGTCTCACCCCGGTCACTCCATCCTCTCCCCTCTCCCATCAGGCAAGAGGTACAGAAGTGTGAAAACCTCCAGATTCAGGGATAGTTTCTTCCCAGCTGTTACCAGGCAACAACCATCCTATCAACTCAGAGAGCAGTCCTGACCTCCCATCTGCCTCATTGGAGACTATCTTTTATCGGACTTTACTAGACTTGCACTAAACGTTACTCTCTTTATCCTGTATCTGCACTGTGGACAGCTTGATTGTAATCATGTATAGTCTTTCCACTGGCTGGATAGCATGCAACAAAAAAGCTTATCACTGTACCTCAGTACACGTGACAATAAACCAAAGTAATCTAAAGAAGGGTCCCGGATCCGAATCGTCACCTGTCCATTCGCTCCACAGATGCTGCTGAACCCACTGAGTTCCTCCAGCACTTTGGGTATTGGTCATAGAGTGAAGATGTGGAAACAGGCCCCTCTGCCCAACTTGCCCACACCGGCCAACATGTCCCAGCTACATTAGTCCCACCTGCCGGCGTTTGGTCCATATTCAGCCAAACCTGTCCTATCCATGTGCCTGTCTAACTGCTTCTTAAATGTTGGGATAGTCACAGCCTCAACTACCTCATCTGGCAGCTTGTTCCATACACCCACATGATTATATAATCAGATCTTTCATCAACCTCTGACGCTCTAGAGAAAACAACCTTCCCAGTGCGGCACTCCCTCAGTACCCCCCTCCCACAGTGCGGCGCTCCCTCAGTACCCCCCTCCCACAGTGCGGCACTCCCTCAGTACCCCCCTCCCACAGTGTGACCCTCCCTCAGTACCCCCCTCCCACAGTGTGACCCTCCCTCAGTACCCCCCTCCCACAGTGTGACCCTCCCTCAGTACCCCCCTCCCACAGTGCGGCACTCCCTCAGTACCCCCCTCCCACAGTGCGGCACTCCCTCAGTACCCCCCTCCCACAGTGTGACCCTCCCTCAGTACCCCCCTCCCACAGTGCGGCACTCCCTCAGTACCCCCCTCCCACAGTGCAGCACTCCCTCAGTACCCCCCTCCCACAGTGTGACCCTCCCTCAGTACCCCCCTCCCACAGTGCGGCACTCCCTCAGTACCCCCCTCCCACAGTGTGACCCTCCCTCAGTACCCCCCTCCCACAGTGCGGCACTCCCTCAGTACCCCCCTCCCACAGTGCGGCACTCCCTCAGTACCCCCCTCCCACAGTGCAGCACTCCCTCAGTACCCCCCTCCCACAGTGTGACCCTCCCTCAGTACCGCCCCTCCCACAGTGCGGCGCTCCCTCAGTACCGCCCCTCCCACAGTGTGACCCTCCCTCAGTACCGCCCCTCCCACAGTGCGGCACTCCCTCAGTACCCCCCTCCCACAGTGCGGCGCTCCCTCAGTACTGCCCCTCCCACAGTGCGGCGCTCCCTCAGTACCGCCCCTCCCACAGTGCTGGGCTGCTGGGGCGGAAAGTCAACTGTTGCCAAGTCAGCAGAGAAGGAATTTTGATCCCACTTTAAGGAATGTCAGTGGAGGAAGGGGGCTCTGCTTCTAACCACACACCCCTCACCTGACCCGTTCACGGACTCGCAACTTGCCAACGATGCTGAAACCCGATGCTAAAAGCTCCCAAAATAGCCCGAGCGGTCAGAAGGAAGCCACCAACAGGACAGCATTCACCGTGGGTCTGGTCAGACTTTGACGACCTGTGGCCGTAGACCGCCCAGCAAAATGGCAAAGATCCCACAACAAGGTATGTCCACTCTACGTTTTGTTCTACATCATTTATTTTTTTTGTCATGCAGCTTGCCTCTTGCAAACAGTCAGGATATGCGGGGGGGAAACACAGTGCTGGAGGAACTCAGCGGGTCAGGCAAGGCTGGATAGGTTCCACACACAACAGTCCAGGCCGTCTTAACGCATGGGCCTGATGGGCACTTGCCCGGGGCCCCACGAGCATAGGGGCCCCATGCTGATCTGTGTATGTTAAGTGACTTGCAATAAATAAATACTACTTTAAAAATGTAGGTTCAATAAGTGCTTTTTTCGCAACATTTTCGGTCCCTAAGTGCTTCTCACAACAATGTAGCACCCTAAGTCCATCGCTAAGTGCTTTTCGGTAAGTGCTTTTCGCCGGCACGACATGGGGGGGCTGGTAGGGAAAGGGGGGTGGGGGAGAGTAACGGTAGGGGCCCCAGTACACTGCTTTGCCCGGGGGCCCATAATGCTGTAAAAACGGCCCTGACACAGAGGCCGTCCCATTGATGGAAACATAGAATAGAAGGAACTGGCCCTTCAGCCCACAATGTCCATGCCCGACATAATGTGTGCCCGTGACCTGAATCGTCATCCACACGCTGTCTCCAGAGATGCTGTCTAACCCGCTGAGATACTCCAGCACATTGTGTCTTCGGTATATACTGGCATCTGCAGTTCCTTTCTACACATAATGTGGTAGATGCAGACTTTTATAGAAAGGAAGAAGGTGGGCTGATGGGTTAAGACACAGAACAGGAACATACCCTTCGGCCCACGATGTCCGTGCCCGAACGTGACACCAAGTTAAACGAATCTCTGCCTGCACGTGAACCATACCCCTCCATTCCCTGCATATCCATGAGTCTATCCCAAACTCTCTAAAAGCCACTATCATACCTGCCTCCGCCACCACCACAGCAGCATGTTCCAGGCACCCACCACCCTCTGTGTAATAAAACATGCCCCACACATCTCCCTTAAACCTTGACATTTCCATCCTGGGGAAAAGGGTTCTGTCTCTCTACGCTATTTATGCCTTTCTCGATTTTAAATACTTCTATCAGAATGGCGGAGTTGACTCGATGGGCCGAATGGCCTAATTCTACTATAACTTGTGAACTTGAGAAGGTCTCCCCCCCCCCCCCCCCCCCCAACCTCCGAAGTTCCAGGAAAAAAAACCAAATCCTGATACAATTACTTTGTGTCTTCTTCCTTCATGCAAGATGGCACAAAAACAGTCAAACAAATAGAGTCACAGAGTCGTACATCGCTGAAACAGGCCCTTCGGCCCAGCTTCTCCATGCCGGCCAAGATGTCACATCTATGCTGGTCCCATTTGCTCGCATTTGACCCATATCCCTTGAAACCTTTCCTATCCACGTACCTGTCAAATGCTTCTTAAACCTACCTCAACTACCTCCTCCGGCAGCTCCTTCCGTACACTCATCACCCTCTGTAAAAAACAGTTACCTCTCAGATTCCTTTTAAATCTTTCCCCCCACAACTTAAGCCTATGTCCTTTGGTTCTCGATTCCCCTACTCTGGGCAAAAGACTGTGCGTTTACCCAAGCTATTTCTCTCTTGATTTTGTACCCTCTAAGATCACCCCTCATCCTCCTGAAAACAATGGAATAAAGTCCTCGCCTGCTCAACCTCTCCCTATAGATCAATCCCTTGAGTCATGGAAACATAGACAATAGGTGCAGGAGGAGTCCATTTGGCCCTTCGAGCCAGCACCGCCATTCATTGTGATCATGGCTGATCATCCACAATCAGCAACTTGTGCCTGCCTCACCAATGTCTTATACAACTGCAACATGACCTCCCAACTTCTATGCTCAATACCCTGACTGATGATTGCTAGTGTGCCAAAAGCCTTTTTGACCACCCCATCTACTGTTAAATTCCATCCACCATTACTTAGCCCACCTGCCCAACCGATCAAGATCCTGCTGCAATTTTTTACAACCATCTTCACTCTATTTGTAATACAATATTTGTATCATGTTTATACTCAGGGCAAAAACAGGGCAAGCTTAGATGGGGCATCTTGGTCGGTATGGATGAGTTGGGCAGGAGGGCCTGTTCTCATGCTGTGTAACTCTGACTGACACACTGGGTAAGGTTTGCCCCATTCCCTTCCACTCATGGTGGCCCCAGTTCTGCTGACTGGGATCCCGTGCTCTCGCTGAACTGAGGAAGGGTCCCAACACGAAACGTCGTCTACCCATTCCCTCCACAGATGCTGCTTGGCCCGCTGAGTTCTTCCAGCAGTTTGTGTTTTGCTCCCTCCGAGCTCACTGGGTTCACTGGGATAATTATCACGACGCTATAAAAGTGTCTAAAAAAAACCCCAATACAGATCAATTAAAATATGTAGAATGAATATGAAAAGATATTTGGACAGATAGGAATGATTTGGAGGATGTGGGCCAAATGCAGGTAAATGGGACTAGCCCAGTAAGTCAACTTGCTTAGCATGGACAAGGTGCTGGCTCGAAGGGCCAAATGGACTCCTCCTGCACCTATTGTCTATGTTTCCATGACTCAAGGGCTTGATCTATAGGGAGAGGTTGAGCAGGCGAGGACTTTATTCCATTGTGCGCAGGGGTGATCTTAGAGGGTACAAAATCATGAGAGAAATAGCTTGGGTAAACGCACAGTCTTTTGCCCAGAGTGGGGGGGGGGAGTCGAGAACCAAAGGACATAGGCTTAAGTTGTGGGGGGGGGGGGGGGGGAAAGGTTGAAAAGGAATCTGAGAGGTATTTTGGTTTTTTTTTAACAGAGGGTCTCCGTGCTGTACGTCTGGAAATGATCCAAATACAACCTGCGCGCCGGATTACCGAGGGAGTTGAGGGATAGAACAGGGCAATGGGATTGATGAACGGCGGGGTTGGGAGGGGGGGGAGGAGGTAAGAGGGGCCGAGGGGCCTGTTCTAGCTGCTGTTTACTGTGGGACGGCCCCGGAGGGAGTGGATTTCGGTGAGGGCAATGAGTGAGCTGGCAATGAGGAGGGAGGGGACCTGCGGAGATCGGCCGGCGTGAAGCTGCCGGTGCCGCGATGGGGGTGGGGTGGGGTGGGCTGGGGGCTGGGGGAGGGGTGGGGGTCGGGTAGGGTAGGGTGGCTCAGGGGTGGGAGCTGGAGCTGGAGGCGGAAGGGGCGGACCACGTCCCAGAGTCAGAGGTTACCAAAGAGTTCTGCCGGACTTCTAAAAAACTTTTGCCAAACTTTTAGTGAAAGTTTTTTTTTTTCAGGACGTTTTCTGTCCGAGCCGCGCAGCCAGCCCTGTCCCCGCCGGCCGGTGCTCCCCTCCCGAACCCATAACCCCCCCTCTACCCCCCCCCCCCCCACCCTCTACAAACCCCCCCCCCCCCCCTACACCCCCCCCTCCACAACCCCCCCCTCTACACCCCCCCCTCCACACACCCCGCCTCTACACCCCCCCTCCACACACCCCCCTCCACACCCCCCCTCTACCCCCCATACCCTCTACAACCCCCCTACCCTCTACAACCCCCCTACCCTCTACAACCCCCCTACCCTCTACAACCCCCCCTCCACAACCTACACACCCCCCTCCCTCTACACCCCCCCCTCTACACCCCCCTCCCTCTACATTCCCCCTCCCTCTACACCCCCCCACTCCACACACCCCCCCCCCCACAACCCCCCCTCCACAACCTCCCCCCCCTCTACACCCCCCCTCCCTCTACACCCCCCCCCCTCTACACCACCCCCTCCCTCTACACCCCCCCCTCCACACACCCCCCTCCACAACCCCCCCCTCCACAACCCCCCCTCCACAACCCCCCCCTACACACCCCCCCTCCCTCCACACCCCCCTCCCTCTACACCCCCCTCCCTCTACACCACCTTCCCTCTACACCCCCCCTCCCTCTACACCCCCCCTCCACACACCCCCCTCCACAACCCCTCCCTCCACAACCCCCCCCTCCACAACCCCTACCCTCTACAACCCCCCTACCCTCTACAACCCCCCTACCCTCTACAACCCCCCCTCTGCAACCCCCCTCAACAACCTCCCCCCCCTCTACACCCCCCCTCCCTCTACACCCCCCCTCTACACCCCCCCCTCTACACCCCCCCTCCCTCTACACCCCCCCTCCCTCTACACCCCCCCTCCACACACCCCCCTCCACAACCCCCCCCTCCACCACCCCCCCCTCCACCACCCCCCCCTCCCTCTACACCCCCCCTCCCTCTATACCACCTTCCCTCTACACCCCCCCCTCCCTCTACACCCCCCCCTCCCTCTACACCCCCCCCCCTCTACACCCCCCCTCCACAACCCCCCCCTCCCCCTGGGTCACGTAGTGCCCCCTTCCACCTCCCTCCCTAAAAACAATACCGCATTCTCCCAAGCCCACCCACTCGTTTTACCCCCCTTTCACCCCTCTCCTCCTCTCCCTTCAACCAACCTCCTCGCCTCCACCCCTTTCCCTTTCTGTCCCCCTCCCACCTTTCATTTCTCTCCACCTCCCCTGCAACCACACTCCTCGCCCCCAGCTATTCTGCCATTCCCCCCTCCTGCCTTCCCCCTTGCTCAACCATCCTCCCTTCCTCCCCTACCCCAACCCTTCATCTCCTCCTTTGCCCATCCTCCCCTCCTCCCTCACCATCTCCCCTTTACTCTCCAGTTCTCCTCCACCCCTGCCCAACCCTCTCCCCCACACGTCCCCATCACCCTCCCTACCCTCTCCTTGCCCCTTCTCCCTTGCTTATCTTCCACCTCCCCCCCCCCCCCCCCCCCAAGCTGCTGAGCGGTTCCCGTGCGTATCGAGGGCTCTTCCCTACTGGGGGTGCAGAGAATTGAGTGTGTGACACCCCCCCCCACTGTCTTGTTGCCCCCCCCCCCCCGACTCCCAAACCCAGGAACAGCCTACACCCCGTGCCTAACTCTGCCCATCCCTCTCCCTGGTGTTCCAGAGTCGCCCATGGAAGGCATGAAGACTCGGAGGAGGAGGAGGGAGATCGAGGACAGGGATCGGCCCGAGTGGGGGCAAGAGGAGGCGGGGGAAACGACCTGGAGGGTGGCTTCACAGGTCACGCTGCCCTATCTGCTGGCTGGACTAGGCATGGTGCTGGCCGGATTTGAGCTGGACATTATTCAAGTCAGTCCCTTTTAGTTTATTGTCATGTTTACCGCGGTATTGCACTGATCACCAACAAGGGAACCAGCATTGGACCTTGACTGTTTGAGTTTATTTATTGCTACGAGTACCAAGGTTCAATGAAAAGCTTTTGTTGCCTGCAAACCAGTCACAGAAAATATAATAGATGATTATAATCGAGCAGTCCACAGTGTAGATACATGATAAAGAGAATAACATTCAGTGCAAGATAAATCCAGTAAAGTCTGATCAAAGATAGCCCAAGGGTCTCCAATGAGGTAGATAATAGCTCAGGACTGCTCTCTTGTTGTTGGTTGGATGGTTCGGTTGCCTGACAACAGCCGGGAAGAAACTGTCCCTGAATCTGGAGGTGTGCGTTGTCATACTTCTATAACTTTTGCCCGATGGGAGAGGGGAGAAGAGGGAGTGGCCGGGGTGAGACTTGCCTCTTGCCTCTGGAACTGATGCGCTACAATACTTAGTAGTAGTTTAGTTTATTGCCACATGTACAGGTACAGCAAAAATCATTTTGTGGCAAGCTATCCAGTCAGCGGAAAGAGTTCCACTGTTCCCATCCTTGTATATTGTCGTTAGCACATCTTCCCCAGTCAACAATGGGCCATTATGGGCTCCATCCTTCCATTTTGGACTCCCCCTCATCTCCATCTATCAATCTAAAGAAGGATTCCGACCTGAAATGTCACATATTCCTTTTCTCCAGAGATGCCGCCTGACCCGCTGAGTTACTCCAGCATTTTGTGTCTATCTTCACCGGAAAGCCAATACATGATTACAATGGAGCTGTTAACAGTGTACAGATACAGGATAAAGGGAGTAGTGACATTTGGTGCAAGATAAAGTCCAGTAAAGTCTGAATAAAGACAGTCCGTGGGTCTCCAGTGAGGTAGATGGCAGCTCAGGACAGCTTACTAATTTAGTTGTTGATAGGACGGTTCAGTTGCCTGATAACAGCTGGGAAGAAACTGTCCCTGAATCTGGAGGTGTGCGTTTTCACACTTCTGTACCTCTTGCCTGATGGGAGAGGGGAGAAGAGGGAGTGACTTCAAACCCCCCCCCCCCCCCCCCAACCCCCACCCAGTTATCGCAGAGTGTGCTGTTGTGAAGAGTCTGGAGAAGGATGCATGGGTCCTTGTCACAGTTCATCCCTTTAGACTTTAGAGATACAGGGTGGAAACAGGCCCTTCGGCCCACCGAGTCTACTCTAACCAGTGATCACGCCGTACACTAACACTATCCTACACACTAGGCACAATTTAACCATTTTTACCGAAACCAATCAACCGACAAACCTGCATGTCTTTGGAGTGTGGGAGGAAGCACAAACTCCGTAACAGACAGCGCCCACAGTCAGGATCAAACCCGGGTCTCTGGTGCTGTAAGGCAGCAACACTAATGTTGCACCACTGTGCCGCCATAAAACACCCCAAACAGCTCCCTAACAGGGGACACTCTCTGATTTACGGGCTGTTCCCAGGGACACCTTTGGAGACAAACATCAGGTGCTGCTGGAAGACCATCAACTTGGTGAAAGATGCTCTATGATCTGCCCGAAACTTGTTGACCTCCCAGCAGGGAATGTTGCCGACTGGCCCGCTCCAGACTGCAGGAGTACGTGCCGAGGGACGCACTGAAGCTCGGTGCAGCCAACGCCAAGGCTCTGTGGGGGAGGACCACAGTCTAGGGTCCTTCCGCTGCTGGACATTGGGCAGCAGACATTGGGTACACCCCTCAAACAGGGGAAGGGATATCACCCTCGGGGGCCATATGAGTGGCAAGGGTGTTTTGTTCAAAGATAAGTGTGTCAGTCTGAAGAAGGGTCTCGACCCGAAACGTCACCCATTCCTTCTCTCCCGAGATGCTGCCTGACCTGCTGAGTTACTCCAGCATTTTGTGAATAAATACCTTCTAAGTGTGAACATTACTGAGTAGGACACTGTTGAATGTTAGACACTGAGAATGATGTATGAAGAGTTTTTAGTATAGTTTTTTTTTTACAATTCTGAATAGAGTTTATTTTTGGGGGAAGAAAATTGACCCCCAAGTACGGCACGAAAATAGGCCTAACTCGTCCATGCTGACTAACACGCTCCATCTACCAGTCCCATTCTGTGTTTGTCCCATATAGAACACGTAGAAAATAGGTGCAGGAGTAGGTCATTCAGCCCTTTGAGCCAGTACCGCCATTCAATATGATCATGGCTGATCATCCAAAATCAGTACCCCTGCTTTCTCCCCATATCCCTCTAAACCTGTCCGATCCATGTACCTGTCTGAACAAGGGTGCCGACCAGAATTGTCACCTCTCCGTGTTCTCCAGAGATGCTGCCTGACCCGCTGTCACCCCAGTACTTTGTGTCTTTCCCGGACCAAATGTCTCTTAAATGTTGTTATTCTACCTGCTTCAGCTATATCCTCTGGCAGCTCGTTCCATACACCCCCCCCCCCCCCCCCCCACCTTCTGTGTGAAAAAATCTTGATTAAATCTTTCCCCTCTAACCTTTAGCCTATGTCTATTGATTCCCCTGTAAAAGACTGTGCATTCATCCTATCTATTCCCCTCCTGATGTTGTACAGCTCAATAAGATCACCTCTCATCCCCCTGTGCTCCAAGGAACAAAGTCCCAGATTGCCCAACCCCTCCCTGTAGCTCAGGCCCTTGTCCAAGTAACATCCTCGTAAATCTTCAGCACTCTTTCAAGTAAATCTTCAGCACTCTTTCAAGTTTAACAGCATTAATTAATTATTTTATTTTTAGTCTGGCTGCAACTGGTGTTCAACAATGCTGAGAATGATATTTTGCATTCTGTATCTTCCCCTTTGCTCCACCTATTGTACTTGAGTTTGACCTGATTATATATATGTATAGTATTATCTGTTTTGTTCGGATAGCATGCAAAACAAAGCTTTTCACTGTACCTCGGTACGTGTGACAATAATAAACCTAAACATAAGTTGTAGTTCAGCAAATAGCACTAAACTATAAAAAAAGGTCACCTTCCCATATTCTCTAGAGATGCTACCTGACACTCTTGAGTTACTCCAGCACTTTGTGTCTTTCCCTATCCCATGGTCTCGTAAGTATTGTTATTCTACCTGCCTCAACCACTTCCTCTGGCAGCTCAGTGCGGGTCAGGCAGCATGTCTGGAGAACATGGAAAGAATGGCTCAACTGGGCTTGTATTCACTGGAGTTTAGAAGGCTGAGAGGGGTCTTATAGAAACATATAAAATTCTTAAGGGATTGGACAGGCTAGATGCAGGAAAAATGTTCTCAATGTTGGGGAAGTCCAGAACCAGGGGTCACAGTGTAACAATAAGGGGTAGGCCATTTAGAGCTAAGATGAGGAAAAGCTTTTTCACCCAGAGTTGTCAAGCTGTGGAATTCTCTGCCACAGAAGGCAGTGGAGGCCAATTCACTGGATGTTTTCAAGAGAGAATTAGATATAGCTTGTATGACCAACGGAATCAAGGGATCTGGAGAGAAAGCAGGAACGGGATACTGATTTTGGATGATCAGCCATTATCATATTGAATGGCGGTGCTGGTTCGAAGGGCCGAATGGCCTACTCCTGCACCTATTTTCTATGTTTCTATGATAGGTGAGTAATCTGAAGGATCCCGACCTGACATGTTCTCCAGAGATGCTGCCTGATACGCTGGGTTACTCCAGCAATTGGTGTTTTTTCTTTGTAAACCAGCATCCACAGTTGCTTGGTATCTCATTTTTCCTTTTACACTTGAAATAGAATACATTATTGTCACATGTGACAAGCCGCCGTGAAATATTTTGCTTGCATATCCAAGGTATGTGAATAGTCATCACGTAAACGGCGCTGACAACGTTACAAAGTACCCCTGCCAGCTCCTTTGTCCCCCCCCACCCCACGGCAGTCCCCCCATGCTGGGCCCTCCATTGTTCTTCCCCCTCCCTCACGGCGCTCCCCCCACACCGGGTCCTCCATTGTTCTTCCCCCACCCCCCCCCCCCCCCACCACTTTGTGACAAGATTAGTGTGTAGCCAAATGGTTGACAGGCATCCCTGTCCATTGTTCTGTCTGAAGAAGGGTCACGACCTGAAACGTCACCCATCCATGTTCCCCAGAGACTCTGCCTGACCCGCTGAGTTACTCCAGCACTTTGTATTTATCTTCGGTATAAGCCAGCATCTGCTGTTCCTTCCCACACATGGATAGGTGACTAGTCTGAAGAAGGGTCCCGACCTGAAATGTCCACCACAAATGCTGCCTGACCCACTGGGTTACTCCAGCACTTTGTGTCTTTTTTCGTAAACCAGCACCTGCAGTTTGCTGTGTCACCAGAGGCCCAGACGTGAGTTGTGTCCGTCCAATCAGCCAGCTGCCTTGGTGTGATGTCACAGATTGTTGTTTGAATTTGTGTCGCCAGGTCTCGGCTGCCCCCCCCTTCCCCCGGCAGGTCCACACCGTCACATGGGATGTTGTACAACCCCCTGCCCTTCCCTTTGCTCAGTGCCGCCACACCCCTCTCCACACCAGGCAGACTCAATCAGGTTCCTTGTACTGCCCACTGCTGCCAAGTCTGCCCATTATGTCCTTCAGGATTCAGCCACCTTGGTCAGTGTGGGCTCCTTCAGTTAATGCAGGGGCGTTCATGAAGGAGGGGTGGGGTGGGGCGAGTTAGTCCATGTGATTTTTTTTAGATTTTCAGATAATCTTGGGATGGCACGGTGGCACAGCGATAGAGTTGCTGCCTACAGCACCAGAGACACAGGTTCGATCCTGACCACAGGTGCTATCTGTACGGAGTTTGCACATTCTCCTTGTGACCGCATGGATTTTCTCCAGGTGCTCCAGGTTCCTCCCACGTTCCAAAGACGTACAGGTTTGTAGGTTAATTGGCTTGGTACAATTGTAAAATTGGCCCTAGTGTGTGTAGGATAGTATTAGTGTGCAGTTCTCCCTGTGACTGTGTGGGTTTCCTCCGGGTGCTCCGGTTTCCTCCCACATCCCAAAAATGTGTGTGTGGGTTTGTAGATTGATTGGCCCTCGGTAAATTGCCCCCTAGCCTGTAGGGAGTGGATGAGAAAGTGGGATAACATAGAACTAGTGTGAACGGGTGATTGATGGTTGGAGTGGACTCAGTGGGCCAAAGGGCCTGTTTTTGTGCTTTATCTCTAAACTGGGCTGCTTGACCTGCTGAGTTTCTCAAGAACTGTTTAATTTACACCAGTGAAAGATTGCTGGAACCTGGAGCAAGATGCAGCATGCTGGAGGGACTCGGCAGATCAGGCAGTGTCCGTAGAGGCAGAGGGGTGGTTGACATTTTGAGTTGGGACCTGCAGAGGGGAGGGTCAGAGGCTGGAGGTGGGGAAGCAGATGTGGTGATGGGGGGCGTTGATGGAAGTTGGAGCCATGGTTAGTGAGCGAGGGGAGACAGAGGCTAGAAGGTGGCAAAATAACCTACCAACACTCCCCTCCCCTCCCCTTCCCCCCTTGCCCCCTTCCTCCACTCTAGTCATTTAACCAATTCCACAGTTCACCACATCGTTTCCCTCTTGAGATCCCATCTAGCCAACACTGGGCCCACCAGGCACCACCCTGCCTGAAGTCATCTGTTGGTGATGTTGCTTTCACGGTGGGGAGCGAGGGGGGGGGGTTGCTCCTTCCCAACCTTTGCCCTCTGACTCCATGAGACCTTCACGTGGTTCTGAGCCCTCCCTCCCCCCTCCTCTCCCAAAGTCCCAGAATAGTACACGGAACTATTGCCCTTCGGCCCATGATGTCTGTGCTGAACATGATGCCAACACCATCTCTTATCTGCCTGGACATAATCCATATCCCTCTATTCCCTGCATGTTCATGTGCCTATCCAAAAGTCTCTGAAACGCCCCTATTGTATCTGCCTCCTCCACCCCTGGCAGCAGGTTCCTCCCAAGTAAAAATACTTGCCCCACGCATCTCCCTTACATTGGCCCCTCTCACCTTAATCCTATGACCTCTAGTCTTTGACATTTCCACTTTGGGGAAAAGGTTCTGACTGTCTCCCCTATCTATCTATGCCTCTTTATTGTATATACTTCTATTAGGTCTCCCTGTATAATTTTATAATTTTATAATTTATTTACTATTCATAATTTATCCATTTATCCTTATATTTATCTATTTATTTATTTGTCAATCTGTCAATTTATGTAATTATTAATCATCTGCCTGTTTACTCGTCAATTTATTTATTTATTGTTTGTTTATTTTTGTTATATACTTCTAACCGGTGGTCCCACATAATTTTATATACTTATTTGAGGTCTCCCCTCAACCTCCAACACCTGAGAAAACAATCCAAGTCTGTCCAACCTCTCCCTGTAGCTGAAATGCCCTAATCCAAACAGCATTCTGGTAAACACCTTCCCCCTCTCCAACACCTCCAGTACATCCAGACCAGCCTTGACTCTGTGCCCTGCTGCTGAGGCAGCAGAATTGGCCGGAGCTGCCTGTTCCGCATGCAAACGGCGAACTGAACAGCTGCTCTGGTTGCAGCACAGGTCTGACTCACTGTGAGGCAGCAACACAGAAATAAGAACCATTCATCTGCCCAGCCTGTGTCATTGTAAAGAGAGAGACCGATAGGGAGAGGGACCGAGAGAGAGAGAGAGGGACCAAGAGAGACAGAGAGGGAGGGGCAGAGGGACAGAGGGACCGAGAGAGAAGGAGGTGGCAGAGAGGGGGGGGGGGGGGGGGGGGGGACAGAGAGAGAGAGGGACCGAGAGAGACAGAGAGGGACCAAGAGAGACAGAGAGGGAGGAGCAGAGGGACAGAGAGGGACCGAGAGAGAAGGAGGTGGCAGAGAGGGGGGGGACAGAGAGAGAAGGGGAGGGACACAGAGAGAGGGGGAGGGACACAGAGAGAGGGGGAGTGGGACAGGGAGAGAGGGGGAGGGACACAGAGAGAGGGGGAGTGGGACAGGGAGAGAGGGGGAGGGACACAGAGAGAGGGGGAGGGACACAGAGAGAGGGGGAGGGACACAGAGAGAGGGGGAGGGACACAGAGAGAGGGGGAGGGACACAGAGAGAGGGGGAGGGACAGAGAGAGAGGGGGAGGGACACAGAGAGAGGGGGAGGGACACAGAGAGAGGGGGAGGGACACAGAGAGAGGGGGAGTGGGGCAGAGAGAGGGGGAGTGGGGCAGAGAGAGGATTCTAGTTTAATCTCTGTGTAACTCGTCAGATCCTCTGATCTTCCAGCGAAGGGCAAAGTCACCCTGAAGTCTTTTGCTGGGAACGTTTTCCCAGAGGCAGCGCCTGGTTTGACCCGTGCCGCGGCTGGTGCAGCCATCACCGGGGGTCCCGGCCGCTCCATCCCCTGGCCAGCCCGGGCTGGGAGGGCGGCTGGACGAGCAGCCGCTGAGGGGGAAGGAGCTGGTGGCCATGGGCTAGCTCGCCACACGGTGGCAGGAGGACCATGCGTGTGACGCAGCTCAAACTCCAGCTCTGGTTCACGGAGGGGCGTCTACGCAGGTTCACCTGCAGCCAGGCCAAATTCCCACCGGGCCTCCACCCGGAGACTGGCCTCACCTTGATCTCCCAGATCAGCCTGCCCTTCCTGCTGGCTGGAATCGGGATGGTGGCGGCCGGAATCGTCATGGACTTGGTGCAAGTGGGTATTCCTGCAGACCGCGCTCCACCCGAGGCCGAGACCGTGACTCGAGCCCATGGGGTGGGGGGGTGGGGTGGGGGTTAACGTGGTAGCACGAAGGAGGGTGGGACGTCATGGGGTGGTGGGACACAGGGATCCGGAACGTTCTATCCGTAATCTGCCACGGACTGAGCTCGTAAATCCAAAACCAGGGACAGTGTGCAGCAGGGCATGGGTAACAAGGTATTGAAGATGGGATAGCACAGGCTAAAGGGGTTGGTGACCTTGCAACCAGCATTAACTGGGCAGTGGGGTGCTCGTTTAGTACCGCCCCTCCTACAGTGCGATGCTCCCTCAGTACTGCCCCTCCCACAGTGTGGCGCTCCCT
The DNA here is from genome assembly GCF_053455715.1 of Rhinoraja longicauda. Taxonomy (NCBI): domain Eukaryota; kingdom Metazoa; phylum Chordata; class Chondrichthyes; order Rajiformes; family Arhynchobatidae; genus Rhinoraja; species Rhinoraja longicauda. The sequence goes on along the minus strand of NC_135969.1, from coordinate 20,299,336 downwards.
CAGTACCGCCCCTCCCTCAGTACCCCCCTCCCTCAGTACCCCCCCTCCCTCAGTACCCCCCCCCCCCCCCCCCAGTACCCCCCCCCCCCCCCCAGTACCCCCCCCCCCCCCTCCACAGTGCGGCCCTCCCTAAAACTATGATGATGTATGGATCCTGAGATTCTGGTGAAAACCAAACTTTCAGGCTTAATGGCAGTGATTCGTTTTTTGGGGGAGTTTTAAGTCTGGATTAACATGACCAATTAATTGCCTGTTAATGTCCAAAGTGGTGACTCTCTCCTGCACCCCTTGCCACCCCCCAAACTAACGTCACTTTGCTTCTTTATCTGGAAGTTTAATTCTATTTACAGCATAGGAATGGTGTGTCTGAGATGTGACTGCGCCTGTGTTTAGGTTGCTGACAGTTGCTGATAAAATGTTTTGGTTTAGTTCAGAGAGGCTGTGTGGCATCAGGCGGTTCGGCCCACTGAGTCCACGCCGATCACCCATTCACACTTGTTCCACGTTATCCCACTTTCTCAACCACTCTCTCCACACTAGGGGGACATTTCCAGAGGGGCCAATTAATCTACAGACCCACACTTTCTTTGGGGATGTGGGAGGAAACCCATGTGGTCACAGGGAGAACGTGCAAACTCCACACGCAGACAGCACCCAACCCTGGGTCTCTGGTGCTGTGAGGCAGTGGTTCACCCGCTGCACATTGCTGCCATATTTGACTCAAAATTTGACTCGTATTCTATTGATTCTTACAGTGTTTCAAACACTCGCGCTTTCCATCCCTCCCCTTTCCCTTCTCATTCTCCTTTCCATGGCCACCCTCGTCATATCTCTCTCCCTGTCTCTCTCTCTTTATTACAGAGGGTGGTAGGTATGTGGAATGAGCTGCCAGAGGAGTGATTAATGGCAGTGATTAGTTTTTTGGGGGAGTTTTAAGTCTGGATTAACATGACCAATTGCCTGTTAATGTCCAAAGTGGTGACTCTCTCCTGCACCCTACGATAACAACATGTAAAAGACATTTGGAGAGACACATGGATAGGAAAGGTTTCGAGGGAGATGGGTCGAACACCAAGAGGCATAACTGTCGTATATACCAACAAGGGAACAGTGACATTCTTACTTGCAGCAGCTTGACAGGATCGTAAACACAATAACATACAGATAAATGAAAAATATTCAATAATACAATCAATTAATAATCGTGATATTAGGTAACCATAATAGTGCAAAACCAAAGTCTGTAGAGCACTATTTAATGTTAACACCACAATGACATTTTTTACTTGTTGTGGTTTAACTGGCCCATAAACATAATAACATGCAAGTAAATATATAATAATCAGTAATACAATAAATTAATAACTAACACTGGGTGACCATAATAGTGCAAAAAATGAAGTCTGTAGTACAACCAAAGACCAGTCCATAGAAGATCACAGTTGCTGAGGTTGGTGTTGTGCAGTGTTCAAGAGCCTGATGGTTGCTGGGAAGAAGCTGTTCTTGAACCTGGAGGTCACGGTTTTCAGGCTCCTGTACCTTCTTCCCGATGGTAGCAGCGAGATGAGTGCGTGGCCAGGGTGGTGTGGGTCTGTGATGATGCTGGCTGCCTTTTTGAGGCAGCGCCTCCTGTAGATCCCTTCGATGGTGGGGAGGTCAGTAGCTGTGATGGACCGGGCAGTGTCCACCACTATCTGTAGTCTCCTTCATTCCTAACACTCGAGTTGCTGAACCAGGCCGTGATGCAGCCAGTCAGTGTGCTCTCTACTGTACACCTGTAGACGGTTGATAGTGTTCTGCTCTGTCGTCTAGCTGCAGTAAGGGGGACGTGCTGGGTGCAGTATTTTACTTCTGTCCATGTTGGGTGCATTTCCTGTCCTGTGAAGCACTTTGGGTTATCCAGGGGTTGTGATAACATAGTAGACAGTGTTCTTCCGATTTAGGTTTATTATTGTCACGTGTACCGAGATACAGTGAAAAGCTTTGTTTTGCTTATGATCCAATGAGATCAGATAATACAATGCATGAATGCAATCAGTTCATGCTCAAGAACAATGAGCAACGGGGAAGATACAGAGTGGAGAATGTAGTTCTCTGCGTTGTAGCGCCTCAGTTCCAGAGACAAAGTCAAATGTCCGCAATGGGGTAGAGGTGAATGCAAGCTTATGAAAAGACTGTTCAGAAGTCTGATATCAGAGGGGGAGAAGTTGTTTCTGAGTGTGGTGGTGCGCGCTTTCAAGCTTCTGTTCCGACTGCCCAACGGGAGCGGGGAGAAGAACAAATGACTTTGAAAGTCTTTGATGATGTTGGCTGCTTTCCCGAGAGAGCGTGAAGTGCAGATGGAGTCGGTGGTGGGGAGTCTGGTCTGTGTGATGGACTGGGCTCCAACTCTGTGATTTCTTGCAGTCTTGGGCAGAGCTGTTCCCAAACCAAGTTGTGATGCATCCCGATAGGATGCTTTCTCTGGTGCATCTGTAGACGTTGGTGAGAGTAGGTGGAGACGTGCCGAACTTTCCCTACGGTTTCTCGGAAGTATTCACCTTGCCGATGATGTGGATAGTTGAGATTGGACCAACCCCACAAGTGGACGGGGAGGGAGTTAGGAGCATTGACTCACCCCCCCATGATATCTGTCTGTGAGGGGTGGAGGCCCTTGCGTGCAGTGAGGAGGCCCCAGGCATTGGAGAGGGAGATGAGGTGGAATTTCTTTAGTCAGAGGGTGGTGAATCTGTGGAATTCATTGCCACAGAAGGCTGTGGAGACCAAGTCAATCGGTATTTTTAAAGTGGGGATAGATAGATAGATTATTCATTAGTAAGGAGTGAGGGGTCACAGGGAGAAGGCAGGAGAATGGGGTTGAGAGGGAAAGGTAGATCAGCCATGGTTGAATGGTGGAGTAGACTTGATCGGCCGAATGGCCTACCTAATTCTGCCCCATGAACTTATGAACTTCAGGAGACCCATCCAGCCCATTCCTCTGCCTGGTGTGCACGGAACGGCAGCAGTGGGGCTGGAGGTTTCTGGGGCCGGAGGGTCCTGATGATTGCAGTTGGAGTTGCCGTGGACTCCGGTGGGGACGGTTGGTCGGCCAGTCACTAACCTCTGATGTCTCTCCTCCCCCACTCTCCCTAGCACTGGCCGGTGTTCAAGGCAATGTCGGAAATCTTCATCCTAGCTCCTGCCCTGGTGGGGCTGAAGGGCAACCTGGAGATGACCCTGGCGTCGAGGCTGTCCACGGCGGTGAGCGACCCCCCAACCTCCGACCCCCGACCCCTGACCTCTCCCCAGGGCAGTCCCTCGTCCGTCAGCCGTCAGCCGTCATGGGAACCCCGAGCCCAATGTCACCCTCGGGTGCCGTCATTTGGACATGATGTTGATGGGACGTGCCTTTTGGAAATATATTGGGCATGAGTCACGCAGTACAGCACAGGAACAGGCCCTTCAGCCCACAACATTCATGCCCAACATGATGCTGTTAAACTAATCTCCACTGCCTGCACGTGATCCATATCCCTCTATTCCCTGCATATCCATTGTGCCGATCTAAAAGGCTTTCAAACACTACTATCATATCTACCTCCACCACCACCCTTTCGCCTCCTACACTCCAGTGAGAATAATCTCAGCCTGTACAATCCCTGCAACCATAGCCCTTCATTCCAGACCACATTCTGGTGAATCTCATCTGCACCCTGAGGCTGGGACTTTATTTCTTGGAGTGCAGGAGGCTGAGGGGTGATCTTATCGAGGTGTATAAAACCAAGAGGCAAATAGATGGGGTAAATGCACCGTCTTTTACCCAGAGTAGGGGAACCGAGAACCAGAGGTCATAGGTTTAAGGTGAGAGGGGAAAGATTTACATAGAACAGTACAGCACAGGCACAGGCCCTTCGGCCCATAACATCTATGCCGAACATGATGCCAAGACCATCTCTTACTTCCTGCATATTTTCCATATCTCTCAATTCCCTGCATACGCACCCATTCAAAACTCACGTTCCAGGCCCCCACCACAATCTGTGTAAAAAACATAAACTTGTCCTGCACATCTCCTTTGAACTTTGCCGCCCTCCCCTTAAAGTCATGCCCTCTAGATATTGATGTTTCCACCCTGGGGAAAACGTTTCTGACTCTACTCTATCCACGCCTCTCTTCTCTACCTGCACATAATCCATATCCCTCCATTCCCTGCATATCCATGTGCCTTTCCAAAAACCTCTTGAATGCCACGATTGTATCTGCCTCCACCACCTCCCCTAGCAGTGCGTTCCAGGCCCCCACCACCCTCCGTTTAACAAACACCTGTCCTGCACATCTCCTGAACAGCCTTGGGGACAAAGGTTGCCCTTCTCCTCTGTGTCCCACAGCCTGGGCAGTGAAGCCGGCATCCTGAGGGGAGCCATTCTAACGCAGAGCACAGGACGTGTGAGGGGTTCGGTAAAATCCTGCCAGCTGACCTCAGCATCTGCTGGTCGCAGAGGGTGGAGAGGGCTCTGACAGGGAGTCCAATAATTTTGGGACAGACTTTGGCTGTGCTCTGCAGGTGGTTTCTGTTGATAGGGAAGGCTTAGAGAGAACCGCCTGCTGAGTTACATTGTGTGTCTGTGTACTGTTTATAGGGACGGGAGGGAGGCAAGTGCGAGGGGTGGGATGTGTTCAGCCCCGGTTCTGACTGACACTGTGCGCTGTTTCTGTGACAGGCGAACACTGGGAAACTGGACAGTGCTGCTAACTGCTGGCTGCTGGTGACAAGCAACTTGGCCCTGATACAGGTAGGGCACGGAACCCCCTCCCCCCGGCCCACTGTCAGCGGCCGTGCTTGTATTCGGCCAAAATGTGGCACATAATACGGTAAATCCTCGGAGGGTTTTTGTTTGTTGGTGTTCGTTATTGCCGATTGTCCCCTGTAACCGCGTAAGTGATTCACTCCAAACATCTCGCAGACACTCCCTGAAACGAGTTGTTTTCATTTACAAAGTTCTTTTTAGCAGCTTCTTTTTGTTACTGCATGCTGAAAATACCACAGGCTGTGTGTTAATTTGTTTGATAGTTAAGTATGGAAGGAAGCGTGTCAATCTCAGTGGCCTCCACAGTGGAACTAGCAGCCTGTGTTCTTAAAGAGACAGACCGTTATAAAGAGGTCTGAAATAACAAGGGTTTATTGTGCTGGAGTAACTCAGCGGGTCAGGCAGCATTTCTGAAGAACATGACTCATGAAGGGTCCCGACCTGAAACATCACCATTCCATGTTCTCCAGAAATGCTGCCTGACCCACTGGGTTACTCCAGCACTTTGTGTCCTTTTGTGTATTAACCAGCATCTGCAGTTCTTTCTTTCTACACATGTATGGCCACATGTGTATTCTGCGTGTTTTGCTTGCGTGTGTATTCACAGGTATTGTATGTCTGCCTGCATGTGTGTACGTGTACTGTCAGTGTGTACATCTGCATGTTCCGTATGTGTACATGTCCATGTGCTGTGTGTGAACACGTATGTGCTGTGAGTTTATATCTACGTTTGCTGTTTGTATGTCTGTGCACATTTATATGTGCAGATATACAGTGAAAAGCCTTGTTTAGCATGCTATCCAATCAGATCAGATATACTGTACATAAATACAGTTCAAACATATACAATAGGCAGAGCAAAGGGGAAGATACAGAGTGCAGAATATAGTTCTCAGTATTGTAGCGCATCAGTTCCAGAGACAAAGTCCAATGTCCGCAATGGGGTTGAGGTGAATTAGGCAGTACCCTAGCTTATAACAGAGGGGAAGAAACTGCTCCCGAGTCTGGCTGTGCACGCTTTCAAGCTTCTGCACCTTCTGCCGGACGGGAGCGAGAAGAAGAAGGAATGACTGGGATTATGTTGGCTGCTTTCCCGAGGCAGCGTGAAGTGTTGATGGTGGGGAGTCTAGTCAGTGTGATGGACTGGGCTACATCCACAACGCTCTGCGATTTCCTGCAGTCTTGGGCAGAGCTGTTCCCAAACCAAGCTGTGATGCATCATCCCGATAGGATGCTTTCCGCACTGCATCTGTAGACCTTGGTAAGATTCTTTGGAGTTTGTGTGTACGTGTATATGTTCCATGTATGCATGTACATGTGCCGTGTGTACATATATGTGTGCGTGCTTGTGCAATGTGTATCTGAACGAGTATATTTGCCAAATGTTTGCATGTGCTGTATACATGTGTCTGTGTACACATGCCATGTATATCTGTATAATGGAATATGTGCCATGCCTGTACATGTTCACGTGCAATGTGTATGTACATGAGCCATGTGTGTGCATGCACATGTGCCATGCGTATGTTAATGTTCCTTGTGCATGTCCTTATGACGTGTGTGGGCATGTACAAATGCTGTATGCAGACCTCCCAACATTTGATTTTACAAATTAATCATTTTGATGTCCAAAATTCAGAGTTTTACATCAAAATTCATAATATGGCATTTAATGCAACTTTTCAGCAAAAGAAAGTATGCACGCCAAATGGGTGTATGCATTGCACTGCATTCATGTGTGATAAACGACTATTAATTCCAACAGTCTGTAGTTCTTGGACTACATGTACAATGTCTGGCCTATCATGAGTATATTCTGCTATTTATAGAATGGTTATCGAACAGAGATACTTTTTGCAACACAAAGAAGAAATTGTTTTGTTTTGTTGTATCTATTTTGCTTTTTCCTTACACATCCCAATGCGCTTGGTATTGAGTAAAAGAATAATGGTCATAAAATGTATGACTAAGTTATGAAGAAAGAGTTGATATGTGCGACTCAACTAAGCATACTGTAGTACTTGTTGAAGTAAATTCGCACATTCATTGATAATCAGCCCAAAACGGTGGTAATTGGCTTTTCTGCTGTGCTTTATATTTTAACCCTGTCTTAATTAATACAATTATATAATCTTGCATAAATGTAATATTTACCCGTTACAGTTCCACCGCTGATTTTCTGGCACTCTTGGTTCCAGAGCTTTGCTGGTTTATCCAGCTGGCCAAGGAAGTCGGCGATGGGAATAGATTTGCTGGCTCCAGCTGGGCTGGAATTCCATAGCCCCGGCCGCAGGTTGCAAATTCAACCCACCGATCGGCTGTGGAAGTCCAGATGAGGTCGAGATTGGCTGCCTTGCCCAGCCGAGGTGCCACATTTTCGGGGAGACTTCCAGGGCGAGAGGATTTCTCGCGGAACCCTTAGCAACCTCTAGCGGCCGAATTGACAAATTGCAATTGCCGACTATTTTGCAGAAAAAATGTGAGGCGAAATCGGAATGGTTGGGAGGGGTGTGCACGTACATGTGCCGTGTGTATGTTCACGAGCCGTGTGCATGTACACATGCCGTGTGCAAGTTCAGGAGCCTTGTGCATGTATGTGTAGTGTGTGCTGACCTGCGGTGTCTCCACAGCTCCAGGCCACGGTGGTGGGTTTACTGTCGGCAGTGGTGGCCATCACCCTGGGCTCCATCTCTCGGGGCAACATTGAGATTAACCGCGCCCTTCTGCTCTGTGCCATCAGCGCCAGTACCGCCTTCATCGCCGCGATGGTCTTAGGTATGTGACCCAGGACCCAGCACCCCGACCTCACCCCCCCCCCCCCCCCACCCCCCAGTGCCAGCAGCGGCAACACCATCTTCATTGCCACGCTGGTCCTTGGCACGTGACCTCTGACCCCGACCATAGCCCCTGATCCCTGCCTGACCCCATTTCCCTGAGCTTCACCCGCCACTGCACTCCCCCGCCCCCCCACTCCCCCACCCACTCCCCCACCCACTCCCCTCACTCCCCCCGCCCACTCCCCTCACTCCTCCCCTCACTCCCCCGCCCACTCCCCTCACTCCCCCCGCCCACTCCCCTCACTCCCCCACCCACTCCCCTCACTCCCCCACCCACTCCCCTCACTCCTCCCCTCACTCCCCCGCCCACTCCCCTCACTCCCCCCACCCACTCCCCTCACTCCCCCCGCCCACTCCCCCCACCCACTCCCCTCACTCCCCCCGCCCACTCCCCTCACTCCCCCCGCCCACTCCCCTCACTCCCCCACCCACTCCCCTCACTCCCCCACCCACTCCCCTCACTCCTCCCCTCACTCCCCCGCCCACTCCCCTCACTCCCCCCGCCCACTCCCCCACCCACTCCCCTCACTCCCCCCGCCCACTCCCCTCACTCCCCCCGCCCACTCCCCTCACTCCCCCCGCCCACTCCCCTCACTCCCCCCGCCCACTCCCCCCACCCACTCCCCTCACTCCCCCCACCCACTCCCCTCACTCCCCCCACCCACTCCCCTCACTCCCCCCGCCCACTCCCCTCACTCCCCCCGCCCACTCCCCTCACTCCCCCCGCCCACTCCCCCCTCACCCCCTCCCACTCCCCTCACTCCCCACCCACTCCCCTCACTCCTCCCCTCACTCCCCCGCCCACTCCCCTCACTCCCCCACCCACTCCCCTCACTCCCCCCGCCCACTCCCCTCATTCCCCGCTCACTCTCCCTGCCCACTCCCCTCACTCCCCCCCACTCCCCTCACTCCCCCCCTGCCTGATACAGAGTGGGGGGGGGAGACGGGGGGAGACATAATTTCTTCCGCTGACTTTCCACCCTCTGCAGTTCCACCGGTGACCACACGACGGAGACGTTGGCCGATGACAGGCCCTCCTTGAATCACCCCTCCCTGCATCCCTGCCCCACTCCCCACTCCTCCTACGGTACCCCTACTCTCCCCCCCTTACTTCTCAACCTCTTTCCCCCATTCCCTCTCCTCCCCTCCCCCCCCCCCCCCCCCCCCCCCCCAGGTCTGGTGATGGTCGCGGTGATCCTGGGCGCACAGAAGATGGGGGTGAACCCGGACAACATTGCCACGCCGATCGCCGCCAGCCTCGGTGACCTCGTCACCCTCTCCCTGCTGCGGTGATCAGCAGCACCCTGTACCATTACACCGGTAGGAGGGGAGGGGGGTAGGTGGGGACGAGGGGTTGGATGGGGAGGGGGGGAAAGGGGGGGGAGGTGGAGTGGGAGGGGGGTTGGTGGGAGGAGGGGGGGTTGGTGGAGGGGGGGAGGAGGGGGGAGAAGGGGAGGGTGTGGGCTTACATTGGGGAGCAGGGTGCTGTGGGAGGGGCCGTACTGAGGGAGGGTCTGACTGCCGTCCCTGTCTCCAGACATAACCTACCTGGCTCCTACGGTGTGCGGGCTGCTGATCATGGTGACACCCGTGTGGCTGCTGATCGCCCGGCGGAGCAGCTCGAGCCGAGAAGTGCTGTCCACTGGCTGGCAACCCGTCCTGGTGGCCATGTTGATCAGCAGGTGGGTCCCACTCTCAGTCACCCCCCATCACACCCCCTCGCCCATCACACACTCCCCCCCCCCCCAATCACACACTCCCCCCCCCATCACACACCCCCCTGTCACATATTCCCCCATCACACACTCCCCCCCCCCCATCACACACCCCCCCATCACACACCCCCCCAATCACACACCCCCCATCACACACTCCCCCATCACCCACGCCCCATCACACACTCCCCCCACACACCACTCCCCCACCACACTCCCCCCCAACACACACCCCCCACACACACCCCCCCCCAATCACACACCCCCATCACACACTCCCCCCCCCCATCACACACTACCCCCCCACACACACACCCCCATCACACACCCCCCACACACACACCCCCATCACACACCCCCCCACACACAACCCCCCCATCACACACTCCCCCCATCACACCACCCCCCCCACCACACACCCCCCCCATCACACACACCCCCCCACACCCCCCATCACACACTCCCCCCCCCATCACACACCCCCATCACACATTCCCCCCCATCACACACTCCCCCCATCACACACTCCCCCCCCATCCCACACACCCCCCATCACACACCCCCCCCCAATCACACACTCCCCCCCCATCACACACTCCCCCTCCACATATTCCCCCCATCACACCACTCCCCCCCAATCACACACCCCCCATCACACACTCCCCCCCCATCACACACTCCCCCCCCATCACACACTCCCCCCGTCACACACCCCATCACACACTCCCCCCCCATCACACACTCCCCCATCACACACTCCCCCCATCACACATTCCCCCCCATCACACACTCCCCCCATCACACACTCCCCCCCATCACACACTCCCCCCCATCACACACTCCCCCCCCCATCACACACTCCCCCATCACACACTCCCCATCACACACTCCCCATCACACACTACCCCCGCATCACACACTCCCCCTCGTCACATATTCCCCCCATCACACACTCCCCCATCACACACGCCCCCATCACACACCCCCCATCACACACTCCCCCATCACACACTCCCCCATCACACATTCCCCCCCATCCACACCCACCCCCCATCACACACTCCCACCATCACACACTCCCCCCCCATCACACACTCCCCCCCCCATCACACACTCCCCTCGTCACATATTCCCCTCGTCACATATTCCCCCCATCACACACTCCCCCCCATCACACACTCCCCCCATCACACATTCCCCCCATCACACACTCCCCCCCCCATCACCACATTCCCCCATCACACACTCCCCCCCCCCATCACACACTCCCCCCATCACACACAATCCTCCCATCACACATTCCCCCCCATCACACACTCCCCCATCACACACTCCCCCATCACACACCCCCATCACACACTCCCCCCATCACACACTCCCCCCCATCACACACCCCCTCCTCCGTCACACACACCCCCATCACACACCCCCTCCTCCATCACACACTCCCCCCCGTTACACACTCCCCCCATCACACACCCCCATCACACACTCCCCCCGTTACACACTCCCCATCACACTCCCCCATCACACACTCCCCCATCACACACTCCCCCCATCACACACCCCCATCACACACTCCCCCCATCACACACTCCCCCCCGTTACACACTCCCCCATCACACACTCCCCCATCACACACTCCCCCCCATCACACACCCCCTCCTCCATCACACACTCCCCCCCATCACTCACTCCCCCATCACACACTCCCCCCATCACACACTCCCCATCACACACACATTCCCCCATCACACACTCCCCCATCACACACTCCCCCATCACACACTCCCCATCACACACTCCCCCCATCACACACTCCCCCCCATCACACACTCCCCCCCATCACACACCCCCTCCTCCATCACACACTCCCCCCATCACTCACTCCCCCATCACACACTCCCCCCATCACACACTCCCCCATCACACACTCCCCCATCACACACTCCCCCATCACACACTCCCCCATCACACACTCCCCATCACACACTCCCCATCACACACTCCCCATCACACACTCCCATCACACAATCCCCGCATCAAACACCCCCCCATTACACACTCCCCCCCATCACACACCCCCCCATCACACACTTCCCCCATCACACACTCCCCCCCCGTCACACACACCCCCGTCACACACTCCCCCCCTCCCAACACACTCCCCCCCTCCCAACACACTCCCCCCCCTCCCAACACACTCCCCCCTCCCAACACACTCCCCCCCCTCCCAACACACTCCCCCCCTCCCAACACACTCCCCCCCTCCCAACACACTCCCCCCCCCCCCCCCCCCCATCACACACTCCCGGTACTGGTTCGCTGGAGTTTTTTTCGAGGCACTCCTTTGATCAAACGTCTCTCTCCACTGGTGAATGTTTTGCAGTTGTGGGGGTCTGATCCTGGACAAGATGATCACAGACCCGCGGTTTGAGGGGATGGCCGTCTTCACACCTGTCATGAATGGTGAGTTCACCCATCAGGTTACCAGTACATGTGACCATCAACTGAGCTAAAACTGAGGGTAGGAGAATCAGGACACATTGGTTTATGGTGAGGGGGTAAAGATGTACTGGAGACGTTTTTGACAAAGAGAACGGTGGGTATATGGAACCAGCTGCCAGAGGAGATGGATAGAGACATTCCTAATTTCCTGTTATGAAACATAAAACAGAACAGCACAGGAAAGGCCCTTCAGCCCACTCTCAGCACTGACATGGTGGGCCAAAGGGCCTGTTTCTGCGCTGCTGTATTCTGTGTACAGTTATTGCAGCCGGAATCTCTAGCTGGCACAACTACGCAGCGGGTGGAGCTGCTGCCTCACAGCACCAGAGACCCTGGTTCGATCCTGACCTCAGGTGCTGTTCTGTGTGTGTAACTTGCACGTTCTCCCTGTGAAGCGTGGGTTTCCTCCGGGTGCTCTGGTTTCCTTCCACATTCCAAAGACGCGCAGGTTTGTGGGTAAAATAGTCATCTGTAAATTACCCCTAGTGTTTAGTGAGTGGGTGAGGAGGTGGAATCGCATCAAACTCATGTGAACGGGTGATCAGTGGTGAGTCAGTGGGCTGAATTTGTGGAGAACATGGAGAGGTGACGTTTGGGGTCAGTCTTCTGATGGTGTATTTTTGTGGCGTATTGAGTATAGATGTTGGGAGTTCATGTTGCAGTGATACAGAGTATTGTGTTCAGTTTTGGGCACCATGTTATAGTAAAGATGTTGTCAAACTGGAAAAAGAAACATAGAAAATAGGTGGAGTGGGCCATTCGGCCCTTCCATCCAGCACCGCCATTCAAAATGATCATCCAAATTCAGTACCAAATTCCACTGCCTTCTGTGACAGAGAATTCCGCAGTCACAACTCTCTGGGTGAAAAATATTTCTTCATCTCCGTCCTAAATGGCCTAGCCCTTATTCTTAAACTGAGACCCCTGGTTCTGGACTCCCCCAACATTGGGAACATGTTTCCGGCATCTAGCCTGTCCAGTGCCTTAAGAATGTTATATCTTTCTATACGATCAACTCTCATTCTTCTAAATTCCAGTGAATGGTGGTGCTGGCTCGAAGGGCCGAATGGCCAGCTGCTGCGCCTATTTTCTATGCTTTTACTATTCCGTCTTCAAGTTGAATGTTGTACTTCGAGGAGATGTGGGAGCTGGGAATGGTTGGGGTTGTGCCGAGGGTTAGAATGGGCTCAATGGGCTGAATGTCCTGCTGTTGCACGGTCCGACGCGTGTGTTGGCTGGGATTGATCCTCTCCCCCTGACCTCTTACCTTTGCCCCTCCCCTTCAGGAGTCGGTGGGAACCTGGTGGCGATCCAGGCCAGTCGCATCTCCACCTACCTGCACCAGAGCAGCACTCCAGGACTGCTGCCGCAAGGCATGCAGGAGCTGTGTCCCACCTGCTGCCAAATCTTCCTGCGCTCAGGTAGGTCTCACTGGGGCGGGGGTGGGGGAGTGCCCTCATTGTTCCTCGCTGCCCCCCCTTGCCTCTCCATGCAAGTCCTCTGCGCCATTTCTCCCCACCGCTTTCTCCCATGTTTCTCCCCAACATATCATTTCGCCCCCCACCCTTAATTTCTCCCCTCTCTCCTGTTTCTCCCCCCTCCACCCATCTGTTTTCCCCCACACTTCCATTATTCCCCTCCTCCTTCCCCCCTCTCACCCTCCTTCCCCAGTGTTTCTCACCTCCTCCTCCCACTCTTTCCCCTCCATTGAACCGCAGTTCCTCTGATCTCCAAACCCTCCCCCCACAACTCCTTGTCCACACCCAGCAACTGGGCTCAGTGCGGCCATGCTCCAAAGTATTGGTTTATTACTGTTGTGTGTACGGAGATTCAGTGTTAAACTTTCTCTGCATGCTCTCTAGATAAATCAGTCAGATTATGAGTACAACCAAGCTGTACACAAGCACCAACAGGTAAAGAGAAAAATAGCAGAGTGCAGAATATAGTGTTACAGTTACAGGACAAGTGCAGATTTAAAAAAGCCCCAGGTCCACGCTGAGGTAGGTTGGAAGATGAGGACTACACCCTAGTTTATGGGAGGACCGTTCCGTAGTCTGATAACGGCGGGGAAAAGGCTGTTCCTGAGTCTAGTGGTACACACGTTCAAGCTTTTGTATCTTGTGCCCAATAAGAGAGGAGAGAAGAGGGAATGCCCGGGGTGTGAGTGGTCCTTGATGCTGGCTGCTTTCCCGAGGCAGCGTGAAGTGTAGATGGAGTGGATGGTGGGGAGCCTGGTCTGTGTGATGGACTGGGCTACATCCACAACTCTCTGTGCTGTCTTGTGGTCTTGGGCAGAGCTGTTCCCAAACCAGGCTGTGATGGACTGGGCTACATCCACAACTCTCTGTGCTGTCTTGTGGTCTTGGGCAGAGCTGTTCCCAAACCAGGCTGTGATGGACTGGGCTACATCCACAACTCTCTGTGCTGTCTTGTGGTCTTGGGCAGAGCTGTTCCCAAACCAGGCTGTGATGGATCCCGATAGGATGCTTTCTACGGTGCGCCTGTAGAAGTTGGTAAGTCATTGGAGACGTGCCGAATGTAGCAAAAAGGAACTACACAAAAAGACAAAGTGCTGGAGTAACTCAGGGGGTCAGGCAGCATTCCTGGAGAGAACATGGATAAGTGACGTTTTGGGTCGAGACCCTTCTTCAGACAGATTAGGGGGGGGGGCAAAGCGTGCCAGGTGATAGGTGGACACAGGCGACGGGGTGTTGGAGAGGCAGATGGTTGAAATGAAGGGCAGAGATTAAAGTGTGTGAGTAAAGAAACCACAGTAGTTGTGAGGCAGAGAGATTGCAGAGTGGCAAATTGTGAAGCCAGAAGAGGGAATGTGGGAGGAGGAGGAGGGGGGATGGGTGGGAGTCCAGGTGGGACATTGGGTGGAGGGAAGTTGTTCGAGGTGGGCTCCTACATTGGCGTGACTCAGCGTAGACTCGGTGACTATTTTGCCCCACAGTTGCTGGCTACTGGGTTTGAGACAGATAGTCAGCAGGATACCCTCTGCCCCCCACAGGTCCGAACTCGAACTCTGCCCGCGTGCTGATGATTCTGGTGATGCCAGGGCACCTGCTCTTCCTCTTAACCATCCACGTGGTGCGAGCCGGCCACGTCGCCATCACCTTAATCTTTACCGCCTTATACCTCACCGCCGCCATGCTCCAGGTACCCAGGGAGGGGCGGTACTGAGGGAGCGCCGCGCTGTGGGAGGGGCAGTACTGGGGGAGGGACGGCACTGAGGGGGGGTGGTGGTACTGGGGGAGGGGCAGTACTGAGGGAGTGCTGCACTGAGGGGGGGGCGGTACTGGGGGAGGGGCAGTACTGAGGGAGTGTCACACTGAGGGGGGGGACGGTACTGGGGGAGGGGCGGTACTGGGGGAGTGCCGCACTGAGGGGGGGCGATACTGGGGGAGTGCCGCACTGAGGGGGGGCGGTACTGGGGGAGGGGGGCAGTACTGAGGGGGTGGTACTGAGGGAGTGCCGCACTGAAGGGGGGGCGGTACTGAGGGAGTGGCGCGCTGTGGGAGGGGGGCAGTACTGGGGGAGGGGCGGCACTGGGAGGGGCGGTACTGGGGGAGGGGCGGCACTGAGGGGAGGCGGCACTGAGGGGGTGGCGGCACTGTGGGAGGGGCGACACTGGGGGAGGGGCGGCACTGGGGGAGGGGCGACACTGGTGGAGGGGCGGCACTGGGGGAGGGACGGCACTGAGGGGGGGCGGCACTGAGGGGGTGGCGGCACTGGGGAGGGGCGGCACCGGGGGAGGGGTGGTACTGTGGGAGGGGCGGCACCGGGGGAGGGGTGGTACTGTGGGAGGGGGGCAGTACTGTGGGAGGGGGGCAGTACTGATGGAGGGGGGCAGTACTGATGGAGGGGCGGCACGGTGGGGGGGGGGGGCAGTACTGAGGGAGCCACTGACCGCTCTCCCCTGGGGACAGGTGTTCCTGCTGCTTTACAGCGCGGAGCTGCTGGTGAGACTGACCTGGAGCCTGAGACTGGATCCTGACAACTTTTCCATCCCGTACCTGACCGCCTTCGGGGACCTGCTAGGAACCGGCTTCCTCGCAATCTGCTTCTACGCCACGCTGGTGACGGGAGCCGGAGATTGAGGCGGGGGAGAGGGAGAGGCTGTTCCCCAAGCCCGTACTCTGGGGGGGACACCTTACCGTGATCGCCGCGCCGCACTGACCCCACGGGGCACGTGCACAACCGGCCTGCACTCAGGGAGGGAGTGGGGAGGCTAGACCCACCCTTGCCCAGAACCAACCCCAGCTCCAGAAACAGGCCATTCAGCCTCTCCCCTGCACGCCCATCCCCATGGGAGTGTGCCCAGTGAGAGCAGCCTGGCTGTTTGCCAGCGGCAGTGAGGGGTCATCTAACCGTTTCAGGTGCTGGCAGGTCTCCAGCGCTGGTGAACAGCCCACACCAGGCCGGCAATGTCGCTTACTCCCTGCTCCACCGAACAGTAAATATTTATTTTGCACCGTCTCGTGTGGTCTGCTGCACATTTATTCTCAAGCTGACTAAAACTTTTGTGTTAAATAACCAAAGTCAAACAAAACTTTCCAGATTTCTCAAAGGTACAGCGATCTACTTTGTAGCGTTCCTGTCAGTGTGTGTGTGTGACCCATCCCCAGTGTGGGTCAGTGTGTGTGTGTGTGACCCATCCCCAGTGTGGGTCAGTGTGTGTGTGTGGGGGGGGGGCGTCCCCAGTGAGGGTCAGTGTGTGTGTGTGTGTGTGTGTGTGTGTGTGTGTGTGACCCGTCCCCAGTGTGGGTCAGTGTGTGTGTGTGTGTGGGGGGGGGCCGTCCCCAGTGAGGGTCAGTGTGTGTGTGTGTGTGTGACCCGTCCCCAGTGTGTGTGTGTGTGACCCGTCCCCAGTGTGGGTCAGTGTGTGTGTGTGACCCGTCCCCAGTGTGGGTCAGTGTGTGTGTGTGTGTGTGACCCATCCCCAGTGTGGGTCAGTGTGTGTGTGTGTGACCCATCCCCAGTGTGGGTCAGTGTGTGTGTGTGGGGGGGGGCCGTCCCCAGTGAGGGTCAGTGTGTGTGTGACCTGTCCCCAGTGAGGGTCAGTGTGTGTGTGACCCATCCCCAGTGTGGGTCAGTGTGTGTGTGTGTGTGGGGGGGGCCGTCCCCAGTGAGGGTCAGTGTGTGTGTGACCCGTCCCCAGTGTGGGTCAGTGTGTGTGTGTGTGTGTGTGTGACCCGTCCCCAGTGAGGGTCAGTGTGTGTGTGTGTGTGTGACCCATCCCCAGTGAGGGTCAGTGTGTGTGTGACCCGTCCCCAGTGAGGGTCAGTGTGTGTGACCCATCCCCAGTGTGGGTCAGTGTGTGTGTGTGTGTGACCCGTCCCCAGTGAGGGTCAG
Organism: Rhinoraja longicauda; assembly: GCF_053455715.1. Lineage (NCBI taxonomy): Eukaryota > Metazoa > Chordata > Chondrichthyes > Rajiformes > Arhynchobatidae > Rhinoraja > Rhinoraja longicauda. The sequence goes on along the minus strand of NC_135969.1, from coordinate 20,282,131 downwards.
TGTGTGTGTGTGTGTGTGACCCATCCCCAGTGTGGGTCAGTGTGTGTGTGTGTGGGGGGGGGCCGTCCCCAGTGAGGGTCAGTGTGTGTGTGACCTGTCCCCAGTGAGGGTCAGTGTGTGTGTGACCCATCCCCAGTGTGGGTCAGTGTGTGTGTGACCCATCCCCAGTGTGGGTCAGTGTGTGTGTGTGGGGGGGGCCGTCCCCAGTGAGGGTCAGTGTGTGTGTGACCTGTCCCCAGTGAGGGTCAGTGTGTGTGTGACCTGTCCCCAGTGAGGGTCAGTGTGTGTGTGTGTGTGGGGGGGGGGCCGTCCCCAGTGAGGGTCAGTGTGTGTGTGTGTGTGTGTGTGTGTGACCCATCCCCAGTGTGGGTCAGTGTGTGTGTGTGGGGGGGGGCCGTCCCCAGTGAGGGTCAGTGTGTGTGTGTGTGTGGGGGGGGGCCCGTCACCCAGAGTGGGTCAGTGTGTGTGTGTGACCTGCCCCCAGTGAGGGTCAGTGTGTGTGTGTGTGTGACCCGCCCCCAGTGAGGGTCAGTGAGTGTTTGTGTGATCCATCCCCAGTGAGGGTCAGTGTGTGTGTGAGGCCCGTCACCCAGTGAGGGTCAGTGTGTGTGTGTGTGTGTGGGACTATGAGGACAGACCCTCACTGGGGGACGGGTCAGACACAACAGACTGACCCTCACCCTATCAGCCTTTGTTTAACCTGCCTGCCTCAATAGAATGTGGTCTAGGGGAGTCCCCTCTCCTCCCTCCCCTCTCCCAGACTTTACCTGCACCCCAGATTCACGTGGTGAAGCCACAACTCACCCCCTGCCTTCTGCACCACTTTGAGTTGTAGTACCTTCCTCCCCTGCTTGGCTGTCCCAGCACAGAGGCGACTCTACCCCTCCCATGGAAGAGGACAGACCACCGCAAAAGCAGAAACGTACAAAATCACTTTTATTTTTACAAAAATATTTCACCAGTTGTGATAAATCGTAGCTCAGATTATTTTTTAGCCACCAACTTTACATCCATATTTTTCGAATTCACATTTTCAGTCATCAGTAAAAAAAAGGAATCATCCGTGTCGCCAACCATGACAGAGAATTTACCAGTTTTAGGATCACACAGCACGGAAACGGGCCAACTCATCCAATGCCGATCAAGATGCTCCATCTAAGCTAGTCCCATATCCCTCTAAACCTTTCCTGTTCGTGTACCTGTTCAAATGTCTTTAAAGTTCTGAAGAACCCTTCAAAGCATCTGAAGGGTCTCAACACAAAACATCACCTATCCATGTTCTCCACAGATGCTGCCTGATCTGCTGAGTTGCTCCAGCACTTTGTGTCCTTGTTTCTAATGTTTTAAATATTATAATACCTGCTTCTACTACCTCCTCTGGCAGCTCGTTCCATACACCCACCACTCTCTAGGAAAGTTGCCAACAGGTTCCTATTAAATCTTTTCATTCTCATCTTAAATATGGCCTCGGGTTCTTGATTGCCCCACACTGGGTGAAAATTGTGCATTCACACTATCCCCCTCACAATTTTGTACACCTCTATAAGATCACCCCCTCATCCTCCTAAAGTCCTAGCCTGCCCAACCGCTCCCTCGATTCCTGACAACATTCCTAACATTGCTGGCATTCCCAAAATCAGTGCAGCAAACCTTAAACAATGACCTGTCCAATAGCAGGAATTAAGGGTCTCGACCCGAAACGTCACCCATTCCTTCTCTCCCGAGATGCTGCCTGACCTGCTGAGTTACTCCAGCATTTTGTGAATAAAGCAGGAATTAAGAACTGATTATCATTCAAAGCAGGGTATTAACCAATTTAAACATGCATAGCAAGGGTTAACCAAGGATTTTAACCATTCCCTAAACCAAAGAACAACGTTAGCTGCTCTCCAGTCCTCTAGCACTTTGCCTGTGGCTGGAGAAGATGCAATAATCTTCATCAAGCCTCTTGCAATCTCCTCTCTTCAATAATCTTCATCAAGCCTCTTGCAATCTCCTCTCTTCAATAATCTTCATCAAGCCTCTTGCAATCTCCTCTCTTGCCTTTCTCAATAACCTGAGATAGATCCCATCATGTCCTGGGGAATGATCCACCACAATGCTCTTCAAGAGCCCCAATACCTCCTCATCCTTGATCAAAGTGCCCTTGTCCATTAGTATTCTTCGCGCTGATCTCACTGTCCTCCATGTCCTTCTCGGTGAATACAGATGCAAAGTACTTGTACCTCGCCTACAACCTCAGACTCCAAGCACAAGCTCCCTCCTTTATCCCTGAGCAGTCCTAGCCTCTCTTTACTTTTTAATGCACTGTCAAAAGGTTGGGATTTCTTTAATCCAACTTGCCAAAGACATTTCATGGCCCCTTTTGGCCCTTCCAATTGCCGGCTTGCTTCCTTTCTTTTTGGACTAAATTTCCAACCTCCATGGTCATCCACAGTTCCCTTCCCTTGTCCCTCCTAACGAACGTGCTGAACCTGAACTCAGATCAGCTGGCCATTGATCGACTACCACGTGTCAGAGGTAGACACAAAAAGCTGGGAGTAACTCAGCGGGTCAGGCAGCAAATCTGGAGAGAGGAATGGGTGACGTTTCGGGTCGAGACCCTTCAGTCTGAAGAAGTAGACCCTTCAGTCTGTGGCAATGAATTCCATAGATTCACCACCTTCTGACCAAATAAATTCCTCATCTCCTTTCTGAATGTATGTTTATTCTGAGGCTGTGCCCTCTGGTCCTAGACTCTCACACTAATGGATACATCCTCTCCACATCCACTCCGTCACGGCCTTTCATAAACAGGTCCCCTGCAACCTTTCTCCCCCTCATTCCATGTCGTGATCCAATAACTGCACCACGCTCCTCGTGGCCAGCCCCAGAACAGTTTGTTGATGAACAAAACATTAACAATGCTGTGGTACCAACACTCCATTCACAGATACAAAAGACATCGGTAAACAATGAAATACTTCTGTGTTAAAAGACATAACACTTAGCACGTGGCTAACAGCTGGAGAGAGAATGCAGATGAAGCAGGGTCCCGACCTGAAACTTCGTCTGTCCATCCCCTCCACAGATGCTGCCTGACCCGCAGAGTTCCTCCAGCACTTTGTGTTTTGTTCAGGATTCCGACATCTGCAGATCCTTTTGTCTCCAGTTGCCGGTGTAACGACTAGTTTAGTTTAGAGATAGAGCGTGGAAACAGGCCCTTCTTCCCACCGAGTCCATGACAACCATCCATCGCCCAGTCACACTAGTTCTACGTTATCCCACTTTCTCATCCATCCCTTACACACCAGGGGCAATTTACAGGGGCCAATTAACCTACAAGTCTTTGGAATGTGGGAGGAAACCGGAGCAAAACCACATGGTCACAGGAAGAACGAGCAAACTCCACACAGGCAGCAGCCGAGGTCAGGATCGAACCCGGATCTGTGGAGCTGTGCCACATGGTTCTGACAGTGAATGGAGGTCGCCACAGTGTTGATAACCAGGGCGGTGGGAGAGCAACAGGGAACAGAGGTGACACCAGGCTTGGTAACCTTCCCTCAGCTAGCACCATCTAACTGTTGGGCTTCAACCTTCTAAACCGTTCCTATCCATGGTCCCAGCCCGGTCTTATAAAGCTGTAACTGTAACCATCTCCACCACCTCCCCTGGCAGCTCGATCCATGTACCCCCCCATCCTCTTGACCCTGCCCCTTAATTCTCTCCTCCTTCACCTTCAGCCTTTGCCCTCTTGTTTTAGACTCATCTACTGTCTACCTTCTCCCCAAAACCTGTATTTATCCTGTCAATCTCCGCTTTAAAACTACACAATGACTTGGCCTCCACAGCCGTCTGTGGCAGTGAATTCCACAGGTTCACCACCCTCTGGCTAAATAAATTCTTCCCCGTCTCCTTTCTAAAGGTCCATCCTTTTATGATAGTTACAACTAGAGGTGAGTCTGTGCCTGGGGGGAGGGAAGGCACTAAATCAGGGGAGAGGCAGATGACGAGAGTGTTGGGCAGGGAGTGGAGAGAGGGGATTGGGAACAGTTGCCATGGGGCAGGTCCACATCAGACACGTGGGAGACATTTGAAGACCAGATCATCGGCTGAAGCATAATGATGGCAGTGGAGGCAAATTCACAGGAAGATAAGGGCTGGCTACTCGGCCCGACGAGCCCGTTCTGGCCCATTGCACGCTGTTCCAACTCGGCTGGCAGGGGGGAGGAGGGGGACTGGTCAACCCATGTTGAGGTAGGCGGGTGCAGAGTAGTTGAAGAGGGCAAAGTCAAGCCGGTAGAGTTGGAAGAGTTTCCTCTGGTAGAAGGGTGAGATGTTGCGGAAGTACGCGGCTGCCACGCTGGTGGTGGTGACGGAGCGGGAGGAGCGGGGGAAGGTGACGGGGTGCTGGGGCGTGGTTAGGCTCAGCAGGTAGTGGGCGTCTCTCTCCAGGGTCTCGTAGCGGCCCAGCACGTCGTAGCGGATGAGGCAGGGGTGGCAAAGTGAGTGGACGGTGTCCCAGTGCTCGTTGAAGGGCCCGTCCCGGCGGGTCCGTGGGTCGGTCAGGTACCACACGAACTCGGCGAAGGTGACGTCGGCCCCGTGGCGCAGTGCCCGGGCGCTGGGGTGGCGCCGGTGCCGGCGGATGATGCGGGTGCCATAGCGCCGGTGGAAGGCGGTGTTGTAGGCGCGGGTGAACTTGTTGCGGTAGGCGGACACCAGCCGCTCGAAGGGCTCGCGCACGAACAGGAACTTGAGGTAGGTCCGCAGCCGCCGGTTGATTTCGGCCGGGGTGAAGGAGTCGAGCGTGCGGAAGGCTCCGACCACGTGCGCCCGTCCTGCAGGGATGTCCAGTGGCTGTGCCGCCTGCCCGGCCAACACCAGCAGCACCCGCTTCCAGTTGGTGCACGCCACCTTGGGCACATAGCAGTACAGCAGGCGGTGCCGGTCGTCGACCACCAGGTGCCGCAGGTCGCTGGCATTCAGCAGCCGGCGTGGACCCTCACCCTGCCGCCGGTGAGAGGTGCACGCCTCGTCCAGCAGCGCCCGCCGCGCCCGCTGCTCCCGACGCGCCTCCGGGAACGCCGGCTGTAGAGAGGGCACAGGGGTTAGTGGCAGCGATGGTCAATGGTAGTCAATCCTGGTCAATGGTGGTCAATTATAGTCACTGGTTAATGATCGTCAACACTGGTAAATGATGGTCAACCCTGGTCAATGGTCGTCAATACTGGCCAACACCAACCATCGGTGGTCAATACGAGTCAGTGGTGGTTAATACTAGTCAGTGGTGGTCAATACTAGTCAGTGGTGGTCAATACTAGTCAGTGGTGGTCAACGTTGGTCAACCATGGTCAACTGGTCAATAGGAGTCACTAGTCAGTGGGGGGTCACTCGTCAGTGGTGGTTCCTGTTGGACTGTATGTCAGTGATGGTCAATGTCTAGCTGTGTTCAGTGGGTCAGTGTGTGGTTACTGGCCACCAGTGGCAGTGATAGTCAGTGTCTGGTTACTGGCCACCAGTGGGCAGTGATGGTCAGTGGGTCAGTGTCTGGTTACTGGCCACCAGTGGCAGTGATGGTCAGTGTCTGGTTACTGGCCACCAGTGGGCAGTGATGGTCAGCGTTTGGTTACTGGCCACCAGTGGGCAGTGATGGTCAGCATCTGGTGGTGCTCACTGGTCACTATCCATCACTGGTCACCACTGCCCAGGGATGTGGAACAGGCAGCAGGCAGCACTGTCAGCATGGAGGAGTGCCTCGTGGTCTCTCCATGTACCTCCAACCCCCCAGCCCCGGTGACCCCCAACCCCACCCCTCTGTCCATCACTTTGCCAAATGCCCCGGGGCAGCTCACCGTCACATCCCTGCCCATTCCACACCAGAGCAGAGACTGCTCTCACTGCTGCTGAAGCCCCAAAGTGGGGAAAGAGACCACCATATAATTGTTTTCTTTCACATTTAAAATTAAGAGCAATGGGAGAAGATTTCCTGTTGAACAACTGGTGGTGTCGAGGCACAATGTCGAGCTGCTGCCTCACAGCGTCAGAGACCCAGGCTGCATCCTGACTATGGGTGCTGTCTGTACGGAATTTGTACATTAGCCCCGTGACCGCGTGGGTTTTCTCCAGGTGCTCACGGTTTCTCACACATCCCAAAGACGTACAGGTTTGTAGGCTAATTGGTTTTGGTAGAATTGTAAATTGTCCCTGGTGTGTATGTAGGATAGTGCAATTGTACAAGGATCGCTGGTTGGCACGGACACAGTGGGCCGAAGGGCCTGTTTCCACGCTGTATCTCTAAACTAAACTGGCAGATTGCCGGGACGCTTCAGTGAACTACACCGAATGTGACGTCAGGAGGCAACAATGCAGCGTGCAGTTCTGGTCACCCCATTACAGGAAACACATGGAGGCTTTGGAGAGGGTGCAGAGGAGGTTTACCAGAAAGATGCCTGGATTAGGGGGTATTAGCTACAGGAAGAGGTTGGACAGACATGGATTGTTTTCTCTGGAACTTGATAGAAGTATATATATTCATGAGAGGTATAGACAGCGGAGACAGTCATTTTCCCCAGGCTGGAAATATCAAAGGGCATAGCTTTAAGGTGCGAGGGGCAAAGTTTAAAGGAGATATGTGGGGCAAGGTTTACAGAGAGGGTGGTGGGGACCTGGAACACACTGCCAGTGGTGGTGTTTAAGAGGCTTTTGGACAGACGCATGGATATGCAGGGAATGGAGGGATGTGGATCATCTGCAGGCAGAGGTTAGTTGAACTTGGCATTATGATCGGCATGGGCACCATGAGCCAGCCGAAGGGCCTGTCCTGCACTGTAAAACATCTCGATTTGGGACCCTACTTCGGTCTGAAGAAGGGTCTTGACAGGAAACGCCACCTCACCATGCCCTCTACAGATCCGGCACTTTCCACCATCTGCATTTCCTTGTGTCTCCCAATGAATCCTTCCTCCCACTGTTCCTGTGCAGCACAGGGAAAGTTCCAGAGGAGCGGGCAGCTTCTGTGGAGGGGAGGGAGGTGGGCAGACTGGGATTCTTCAGATCTGAACATCTGCAGTCTCTCGTTTCCCCACAACGATACTCTTGACTTTAAAAACCCCTCTGTTAAAGCAAACACAGAACACATCCAACAACTCGTTCTTGCTCCATGCAATAGTTTGCAAGCCCAGCAACTATTCCAAATTTCTGGCAAACGTTAAGGAGAACTCTCCAGAGAAATACAGCAAATAATGGAAACCAGAGTGAGCCAGGCACAAATCGTTATGTTTCCTAAGCACTCCAACCACACTGACAGACCGACTTGGCCTACCCTGAAACATCTGTAACTTTATATTCAATCTGAAGTACAGCCAAACGTCTTTACATCGTGGCTGCTCCACTAGAACTTGGAAGTGTTTCACTGAAATTAAGAGGTTTTCCAGAACGCTGCCTGGATCAGAGGTGTTAGCGAAGGAGAGATCGTACAAACAGATTGTTCCCTCTGGAGCACCGGGTGCTGAGGGAGGGGACCTGATAGAAGAATATAAAACTATGAGGGGCATGGATAGGGTAGACGTCTTTTGCTCTGAATGGAAATATCAAGGACGAGAGGGCTTTAAGGTGAGGGGAGCAAAGTTTAAAGAAGATGTGCGGGACAGAGGGTGGTGGGTGCCTGGAACGCACTGCCTGGGGTGGTGGTGGAAGCAGATACGATAGTGTTTAGGAGGGTTTTAGATAAGACACATGGATATGCTGGGAATGGAGGGATATGGATCACATGCAGGCAGAGGAGATCAGTTTGAAGAAGTCTGAAGAAGGCTCTTGACATCCAGAGATGCTGCCTGAGTTACTCCAGTACTTTGTGTGCTTTTGGAGATTAGTTTCACTTGGCATCACATTCGGCTGTGGGCCGAAGGGCCTAGTACTGTTGTCCCTTTTACGCTCTAAGCCATCAGCCCATCCGGACCCCAGCTGTGTAAGTCTATGAGTCTCACATCACAACCTCCCCCCCCCCCCCCGCCGCCACCAGCCAGCAGGGAGGGGAGTGGGGGGGTAGACAGGGGAGCTGGGAGTGATGGCAATGTTGCAATGACTGTGGTCAGTAGGCGTGGGCTCCACATGTGAACAACCTGCTGCCAATGTGCCCGCCCCAGGCCACAACTGGGAGGCAGGATGGGGGGTGGGGGACACCACAGTGCTGGAACCAGGTCTGTTGACACAGCTGTGGGGAAGCAAACACCGGCACAGCCCCCGAGCCCCCTGCAGTGCAGACATTGACAGCTTTAAAGGTACACAGTACATCAGATGGACATGCAGGGAATGGAGGGACATGGATCACGTGCAGGCAGAGATCAGTTCAAGTTGGCATCATGTTTGGCACGGATATTGTGGGCCGAAGGGCCTGTTCCTGAGCTATACTGTTCTATGTTCTACAAACATGATGCCACATTAGGAGCATTGTGCGCAGTTCTGGCCACCCTGTTACAGGGAGGATGTGGAGGCTTTGGAGAAGGTGCAGAGGAGATTCGCCAGAATGATGCCTGGATTAGAGGGTATTAGTCACAGGGAGAGTTTGGACACACTTGGATTGTGTTTTTCTGGAATGCTGGAGGATGTGGGGAGGAGACCTGATAGAAATATATTAAAATATTAGAGGCATAAATAGGGGAGGCAGTCAAGGACCTTCCTCTCAGGGTGTAAAATCAAATACTAATCGGACTTTACTGGACTTTACCTTGCACGAAACGTTATTCCCTTAATCCTGCATCTCTACTCGGTGGACAGCTTGATTGTAATCATGTATAGTCTTTCCATTGACTGGATAGCACGCAACAAAAAAGCTTTACATGTGACAATAAAGTAAACAACTTAAACTAAAACTAGAAGGCATAACTTGTAAGTGAGAGGGGCAAAGCTGAAAAGTGATGTGTGGAGCAGGTTATTTACACAGAGAGCCTGGATAACAACTGGAGGATATAGGTTTAAGGTGAGAGGGGAAAGATTTAATAGGAGCTTAAGGGGCAACTTTTTCCGCACAGAGGGAGAAGGGTTCATAGAACAAGCTGACAAGAGGAGGAAGTTTAGCGGGATATAGGCTAAATGTAGGCAGATAGGACTAACGTAGAGGGGCCATGTTGGTTAGCATGGCCGAGGTGGGCTGAAGGGCCTGTTTCTCTGCTGTGTGACTCTGTGACTCCAATCCCTCCCTCACTGCTCGACCCACTGGGTCCCTCCAGCAGATGCTCCAGGTCCCAACATTTGCTGTCTCTTGCGTCTCCGGATGGCAATCCAGGTTCCATGGCTTTGCCAAGGGGGCCTTTAGACACCCCAGCTTAGTGAGCCCGAGCCCAATGTCACCCTCGGGTACCATCATTTGGACAAGATGTTGATGGGACGTGCCGTTTGGAAAGATATTGGGCATGTGTGTCACAGTACAGCACCGGAACAGGCCCTTCAGCCCACAACATCCATGCCCAACATGATGATACCAAGTTAGATTAATCTCCACTGCCTGCACGTGATCCATATCCCTCCATTCACGTGCCTATCTGAAATCCTCTTAAACACCATTGTGTCTGCCCCCCTCCACCACCACCCCTGCAACATATAGTGTAGATACTGCGTGGAAACAGGCCCCTCGGCCCCTGCCGACCATCGATCACTGCTTCACACCACTTCAATGTTATCCCACTTTCTCATCCACTCGCTACACACTAGGGGCGATTATCAGAAGCCAATTAACCTACAAACCCGCACGGAGTGTGGGAGAAAACTGGAGAAAACCCACGCGGCCGCAGGGAGGACGTATGAAGTCCGCACCCAGACAGCGCCCAAAGTCAGAATGGAATCCAGGTCTCTGGCGCTGCGAGGCAGTGGCTCGACCCGCTGCAGCATTGGGAAAGGAGAAGTCTAATTGTTCTGTTCACGGTGAGGGTGACATTTAAACAGAGGCGATGGGTGTGTGAACAGGATGACCCTTGCCCCCTCCCCCACCCCGGGGTCACTTACTGTGCTGAGAAGGGGTGGCTGGGAGGCCAGGCCAGTCTTGTCCTTTCCCATCTCTGTCCCGTTCAGCTGGTTAGAGGCTGTAATGGGCATGAGAGCAAGTGTTCGTCATCTCTGTGGTCTGGTGAAGGCTAATCCCCCTCTAATTCCCCCATCTCCCTCTCCCCAACCCTCTCCCTCCACCTCCCAACCTCCCCACGCTTCACGACACATGGGCAAACTCCACCATACACACACACCTTGGAAGACACTGCGCACTGCATTTACCTAGCACCCTGCAGCTCCAGGCATCCCGAGGGTTCACACTCAAAGGCATAGACATACACTCGATGCCCTGACCGATGAACCGTATGCCTACTTTACCACTCCACCTACTTGTGTTGCCCCCCTCATGGACCCCAAGGTCCCGCTGCTCACCAATGCAGTTAAGGGTCTTGCCATCAACGGTCACCCTTCCCCTTATCTCTGGAACTAGTGCTCTCCAATGCTGAGAACTATATTCTGCACTTTGCTCTACCTATTGTACTTGAGTTTGACAATTGTATTTATGCACATTATTATCTGACCTGATTGGATAGTGTGCAAAACTAAGCTTTTCACTGTACCTCGGTACACGTGACAATAATAAACCTAAACCTCCCAATTTCTCCTACCTCAGTGTGTGTGGGGGTCCTATATTGTTTATCCTTTGTTTTATATGTAGGGCAGTACAGTGGCAGAGCTGCCACCTCACAGTGCCAGTGACCCAGGTTCCATCCTGTCCTCAGCTCTGTGTGCGTGGAGTTTCCTCCGGGTGCTCCGGTTTCCTCCCACATCCCAAAAACGTGCGGGTTTATAGGTTAAACAGCCCTCTGTAAATTGCCCTTAGTTTGCAGGGAGTGGAGGCGAACGTGGGATAACATAGAACTAGCGTGAATGGGTGATATATGGTCGGTGTGGACTCGGTGGGCCGAAGGGCTTGTTTCCATGCTGCATCTCTAAACTAAACATGTCTTTAGAAACTCTTAAAACCTCTTTGCTTTGCATTGTATGCTCATTCCGTCCACCCCATCCTTATCAATGCCTGTGCCTGTGCTCCTCAGGTAGATAGTCACCGTGGCATCCAGCACGGAAACAGGCCCTTCGGCCCATCTCGTCCATGCCAACTAAGAAGCCCCACCTGCCCGCATTTGACCCACATCCCTCTAAACCTTTGCTATCCATGTACCTGTCCAAATGTCTTTTAAATGTTGTGATAGTACCTGCCTCAACTACCTCCTTCGGCAGCTCGTTCCATACACCCACCACCCCCTGACATTGACATCTTTCCAACCTTCAGGCTTTCAGCTTTCTTGGCAATACCAAAAACCTTTTCCCTCGATGTAATATTATCCACAACTTCTCCACATATAACCAGCCGTACATTTTTCCAGCTCTCTTTTCTTTGCCCTGAAAACTATGCATGACTTGTCAACTATGTATTAATGCTCAAAAAGTTACCTATTGCTTATGTTTTATTAATATAATCTCATGGATTTTGTAAATGCATTGCCTATTCTACTCAATATTGGCAAATTTCCATGGGAAGTATAACCGTGGGCAGATAGATGGATAGGAAGGGTTTAGAGCTCTGTGGGACAAAGGGAGGCAGATAGGACTGGGTTACCATGCCAACTTGGTCGGCCTGGGCAAGGTGGGCAGAAGGGCCTGTTTCTGTGCTGTGCAGCTCTGTGACCTGTGACAAGGGGGAGATTTAATAGGAACCAGAGGGGCATCATTTTCCACACAGAATGCGTAGTGCGTATATGGAAAAGAGGGGTGTGAGTGGTCCTTGATGGTGTTGGCTGCTTTCCCGAGGCAGCGTGAAGTGTAGATGGAGTGGATGGTGGGGAGTCTGGGCTGTGTGACGGACTGGGCTACATCCACAACTCTCTGTGCTGTCTTGTGGTCTTGGGCAGAGCTGTTCCCAAACCAGACTGGGATGCATCCCGATAGGATGCTTTCCGCTGTGCATCTGTAGACCTTGGAGGAAGGATGAATTTCTTCAGTCTCCTGGGAAATTTAGTTTCAGCTTTTAGTTTTCGAGATACCACGTGGAAACAGGACATTTGGCCCACCATGTCCACGCCAACCAATGACCACCTGTACACTAGCACTGCCCTTCTACACACTCATTACAGAATCCAATGAACCTACAATCCTGTACATCTTTGGAACGTGGGAGGAATCCAGAGCACCCGGGGAATAACCCACACGATCACTGTGGGAACGTACAAACTCCAAACAGACAGCACCCGTAGTCAGGATCGCACCCACCGGGTCTCTGGCATTGTGAAGCAGCAACCATCACTGCGCCACCACGCTGCTCTAAGCTGTGATGATCTGTAGACGTTGGAGGAATCACGAATTTCATTAGTCTCTTGTGGAATTCAAGGTGTCCGAGGTTTCTAGGATTCAAAGTCTGCAGACCGCTCTGCACATTGGGTATTTTTAAAGCAGAGATGGATAGATTCTTGATTAATACGGGTGTCAGGGGTTATGGGTAGAAGGTAGGAGAATGGGGTTGAGAGGGGAAGATAGGTCAGCCTTGATTAAATGGCAAAGTAGACACGATGGGCCGAATGGCCTCATTCTGCTCCTAGAACTTATGAACGTATGACCGGAAGCACAGCCTGTGTCAGGGAGTGCCCGTCCGACCAATGATGGACGGGTTGTGTAGAGTCCCCGCAGTTCAGCAGCTGTGGGCAGCACCGTGGCACAGCGGGTAGAACTGCTGCCTTACCGCGCCAGCGACCCAGGTTCCATCCTGACTATGGGTGCTGTCTGTGTGGAGTTTGCACGTTCTCCCTGTGACCGCGTGGGCTTTCTCCGGGTGCTCCGGTTTCCTCCCACATCCCAAAGACGTGTAGATTTGGCCCTCTGTAGATTGTAACTAGTGTGTAGCATAGTGCTAGTGTACAGGGTGATCGCTGTACGGTGATCGCACTCAGTGGGCCGAAGAGCCTGTTTTCACGGCATATCTCTAAACTAAACTACACACTAGAGACAATCAATCTAGTGTAGTGATAGCTGAATCATGAGCACAGTGCTCTACAAACATATTGTTGGACTCGCTACCACAGCAGCCTGGGGCTCCCAGATCAGTCTGGGCAGAGTCACACTGAGCAACACTAATGAACTCACCGAGTAGAAGTGTAAGCAGAAAAAGAAACCTGAAACGGAAAACAAGTTACGGGGGAGAGAGGGGAGGGGGGGGAGGGGGAGGGAAAGAGAAGGGGAGAGAGAAGGGGGAGAGAGAAGGGGAGAGAGAGAAGGGGAGAGGGGGGGGAGGGAAAGAAAGGGAGAGAGAAGGGGAGAGAGAAGGGGAGAGAGAGAAGGGGAGAGAGAGAAGGGGAGAGAGAGAAGGGGAGAGAGAAGGGGAGAGAGAGAAGGGGGGAGAGAGAAGGGGGGAGAGAGAAGGGGAGAGGGGGGGAGGGAAAGAAAGGGAGAGAGAAGGGGAGAGAGAAGGGGAGAGAGAGAAGGGGAGAGAGAGAAGGGGAGTGAGAGAAGGGGGGAGAGAGAAGGGGGGAGAGAGAAGGGGGGAGAGAGAAGGGGGGAGAGAGAAGGGGGGAGAGAGAAGGGGAGAGAGAGAAGGGGAGAGAGAGAAGGGGAGAGAGAGAAGGGGAGAGAGAGAAGGGGAGAGAGGGGAGAGAGAGGGGAGAGAGAGAAGGGGGAGAGAGAAGGGGGAGAGAGAAGGGGGAGAGAGAAGGGGGAGAGAGAAGGGGGAGAGAGAAGGGGGAGAGAGAAGGGGGAGAGAGAAGGGGAGAGAGAAGGGGGAGAGAGAAGGGGAGAGAGAAGGGGAGAGAGAAGGGGAGAGAGAAGGGGAGAGAGAAGGGGGGAGAGAGAAGGGGAGGGAGAGAAGGGGGAGAGAGAAGGGGGGAGAGAGAAGGGGGAGAGAGAAGGGGGAGAGAGAAGGGGGGAGAGAGAAGGGGGAGAGAGAAGGGGGAGAGAGAAGGGGAGAGAGAAGGGGGAGAGAGAAGGGGGAGAGAGAAGGGGGAGAGAGAAGGGGGGAGAGAGAAGGGGGAGAGAGAAGGGGGGAGAGAGAAGGGGGGAGAGAGAAGGGGGGAGAGAGAAGGGGGGAGAGAGAAGGGGGGAGAGAGAAGGGGGAGAGAGAAGGGGGGAGAGAGAAGGGGGGAGAGAGAAGGGGGGAGAGAGAAGGGGGAGAGAGAAGGGGGGAGAGAGAAAGGGGGAGAGGGAAGGGGGGAGAGGGAAGGGGGGAGAGAGAAGGGGGGAGAGAGAAGGGGGGAGAGAGAAGGGGGGAGAGAGTGTACGTTCTCCCTGTGACACATGGGTTTTCTCAGGGTGCTCCAGATTCCTCCCACATTCCAAAGGAGTTCGGGTTTGTAGGTTAATTGGCTTTGGTAAATTGTCCACAGTTTGCAGGATAGTGCAGCGTATGGCGTGATCGCTGGTCAGTGTGGAGTGGTGGGCAAAGGGCCAGAGCCCATGGTACCTCCAAAGTCAAGGAACTGCAGAGGCTAGTTTATAATAAAAGGCACAAAGTGCTGAAGATACTGCGGGTCAGGCACCATCTCTGGAGAACATTTTCCTCCCAATGCCGACACTTAGTTTAAAGATACAGCATGGCCCACCGAGTCCATGCTAACCAGCGATCGCCCCGTACACTAACACTATCCGACACACTAGGAACAATTTACAGAAGCCAATTACGTCTTTGGGATGTGGGAGGAAACGGAGAACGTATAACTCCACAGAGACAGCACCCAAGGTCAGGATCGAACCCGTGACTCTGGCGCTGTGAGGCAGGGGGCTCTACCTGCTGTGCCACTTGCCATGTACTCCGGAGATTCCGACTGACCCGCGAGTTATTCCAGCACCGTGGGCTTGATTAACGACTGGCCATGGTCCACAGAGCCAGCGCGTGACATCCAACCGTGTGGGGCATCGCTCGAGAGCAGAATGCTGATGAAGGCACCAGCCTTCCCCACCCACATCCCCTTCCAAAGGGGCCTGAGGCTACCACATGAAAGGGCTGGCATACAGACAGGGACAGAGTGGGGCCTGGAACGGGAATAAAGGGGAGGACATTTAAAACTGTGATGAGAAAAAACTTTTTCGCAGAGTTGTGAATTTGTGGAATTCTCTGCCGCAGAAGGCAGGGGGGGGGGGCAATTCACTGGATGAATTTAAAAGAGAGTTGGATAGAGCTCTTTTGGCTAGCGGAATCAAGGGGTATGGGGAAAAGGCACAAACGGATTACTGATTGTGGATGATCAGCCATGATCTCATTGAATGGTGGTGCTGGCTCGTAGGGCCAAATGGCCTCCTCCTGCACCTACGGTCTATGTTTCTCCACACCCAGCCCTGCCAACACATCCAGGATCCAAACATTCCAACGGTTTGTCCAAAGCAGCATGCAGACAGGCCCTTTGCTGGAAGGGTTTGGCATATCTGGTGGTTGAGGCAGATCACCGCTGGGCTCTGTTGCATAAGCACTGTGCTGGACAGGATGTAGGGTGGCCCCACGCTCGTACTGCAGGCAGCATCTCAAGACAACAAGCACCCTTCTCTCCATTGGTCTAACTAAGAACGGCCAGAATTCCCACCCTGCCACTCCACTCGGGACCCAACCCAAACCTCCTCAGCCTGACCAGACTAAGCCCAGGACACCAACAGTCTAACAGGGGAACAGTCCCACACACTCACTGCATAACATTCTATCAGCCTGGTCCCATCCACCACACAGACCAGACGCCCCCACCATCGACTCCTTCCACACTTCACCCTGCCTCGGGAAAGCAGCCAATATCATCAAGGACTTGTCCCTGTCCCACCCCGGCCATTTCTCCTCCCTGTTCCCGCCCGGCAGAAGGTCCAGAAGTTTGAAAGTGGCGCACCACCAGACTCAGGGACAGCTTCTTCCGTCCGATTCACCTCTACCCCATTGCGGACATTGGACTTTGTCTCTACAACTGATGAGCCACAATGCTGAGAACTATATTCTGCACTCTGTATCTTCCCCTTTGCTCTACCTGTTGTACTTGAATGTAAAGTGTTGTATTTATGGGATCCAGGGGGAAGGGGGAGAGAGAAAGAAAGAGTGGGAGAGTACGCAAGAGGGTGTGGGTGGTAGAGAGGGAAGCAAAGAGTGAGAGTGGGGTGAGCCAGATCTGATAAGAGACCACATCGACAGTTGATATTTAGGGAAGGAAACGTGAGCCACATCATATTATCAACCAAAACCTTCACCTCCCACCAGAAAACAGGAAGCTAGATCTTCACTTCCTGACATTTGGCCGTTAAACAATTGACAAATGATCAGCTGCCCACAGGCATGACATCCGCCTCACTTGCATGTGGCGCTGACGTGTGTGGCGCTGGTGCGTGTGGGGCTAACACGTGTGGGGCTGGTGCGTGTGGGGCTGGTGCGTGTGGGCCTGGTGCGTGTGGGCCTGGTGCGTGTGGGGCTGGTGCGTGTGGGGCTGGTGCGTGTGGGGCTGGTGCGTGTGGGGCTGGTGCGTGAGGCTGACATGTGTGGCGCTGGTGCGTGTGGGGCTGGTGCGTGTGGGGCTGGTATGAGGATGGTGCGTGTGGGGCTGGTGCGTGTGGGGCTGGTGCGTGTGGGGCTGGTGCGTGTGGGGCTGGTGCGTGTGGGGCTGGTGCGTGTGGGGCTGGTGCGTGTGGGGCTGGCGTGTGAGGCTGACATGTGTGGCGCTGGTGCGTGTGGGGCTGGTGCCTATGGGGCTGATGGGTGTGTGGGGCACAGGGTAATCACTGGTCGGTGTGGTCTCAGTGGGCCGAAGGGCCTCTTTCCGCACTGTTTCTCTAAACTAAAAACTAAACATAGCTATCAGTGCCAATGAATTCCACAGATTCATTACCCTCTGGCTAAAGAAATTCCTCCTCATCTTGCTATTCTTGCTATTGAGGGCGTGCAGCGTAGGTTTACTAGGTTAATTCCCGGAATGGCGGGACTGTCATATGTTGAAAGACTGGAGCGGCTAGGCTTGTATACACTGGAATTTAGAAGGATGAGAGGAGATCTTATTGAAACATATAAGATTATTGAGGGGTTGGACATGTTAGAGGCAGGAAACATGTTCCCAATGTTGGGGGAGTCCAGAACCAGGGGCCACAGTTTAAGAATAAGGGGTAGGCCATTTAGAACGGAGATGAGGAAAAACTTTTTCAACTCGGAGAGTTGTAAATCTGTAGAATTCTCTGCCTCAGAAGGCAGTGGAGGCCAATTCTCTGAATGCATTCAAGAGAGAGCTAGATAGAGCTCTTAAGAATAGCGGAATCAGGGGGTATGGGGAGAAGGCAGGAACGGGGTACTGATTGAGAATGATCAGCCATGATCACATTGAATGGTGGTGCTAGCTCGAAGGGCCGAATGGCCTACTCCTGCACCTATTGTCTATTATCTTCTTTCTAAAGGTACGTCCTTTCATTCTGAGGCTATGGCCTCTGGTCCTAGACTCTCCCACTAGTGGGAACATTATCTCCACATCCACTCTATCCAGGCCTTTCATACAGAGTGGGTAACGGGGACAGGGCACGCAAGGTTAATCTGAATCACACACAGCACTTACACAATGTGCCGATCTCTGCACCCCCCCCCCCTGCTCGCTCCAGCTGCTGGTCAACAGCTGGCTGCCTCAGCAACACATCTACACGGCAGCGGGCAGTTCAGCGCCTGACACATGGGAGGGCAGAGAAATACACGCCTCACACGCGCGAAGAAATGGACATGTGCAGACAGCAAACTCAAACTTTGCATGTTCACTTCTCTTGCACACTTGCACAGTACGCACACACGCCACAGCGTGCCTTTGTTTGCATGCATACACTGCTCTCTCACCGCATATAGATTTCCCCCATTCATATGCACACGTAGGCATTCTCTCCCTGACATTGCTCTGCCCCTCTCACACACAAGCTGATCACTCCCCCCCCTCTCACACACGCACACCGATCTCTCCCTCCCTCCTCCCCCCCCACATAGACTGATCCATCCCCTCTCTCCCCCACACAGACTGATCATCTCCCCCCACCCCCCCCCCCCCCCACACGGACTGATCATTCTCCTTCTCTTCCCTCCCCCCCCCCCTACACGGACTGATCCTCCTTCCCCCCCCCCCTCCCCCTACACGGACTGATCCTCCTTCCCCCCCCCCCCACACGGGCTGATCCTCCTCTCTCCCCCCCGCCCCCCCCCACACGGGCTGATCCTCCTTCCCCCCCCCCCCCCACACGGGCTGATCCTCCTCTCTCCCCCCCCCCCCCCACACGGGCTGATCCTCCTTCCCCCCCCCCCCCCACACGGGCTGATCCTCCTTCCCCACCCCCCCACACGGGCTGATCCTCCTTCCCCACCCCCCGACACTGGCTGATCATTCTCCTTCTCTTCCCTCCCCCTCCCTTTCTCTGACAGTTTAATTTCGCTACTTCCCCTCCCACACTCTCAGTTTGATCTCCCTTCCTCTCTGTTAGATCTCTCTTTTCCCCATTGATCTCTCCCCCCTTTCAGTTTGTTCTCTCTCTACCTCTCTCCCCCTTCCACCCCTCCCCTTCCCTGTCTCTCCCCCTTCTCTCTCTCTCTCTCCCCCAGACTTGCACATTGATTCCTCTCTCTCCCTCCCACACACACACACACCCTGTCCGTTCCCTCTCACTTGCACAATGCTCAGTGCTGCTGCAACTGTCCACTCGCGGGTGGACGAGGATGTGGGTTCAATCCGTGCAGCACATCTGGCTCGTTAGGTGAGCTGAACCTCAGCCGAGAGCCGTGGCCCTCTGTCGGGGTCAGACACCCACAGCCACTGTGTCAGAGGAGGTGCACGAGTCTTCATTGGAGTCTTACAGCACGAACCCAGGCTCCAGCCCAGTGAGTTTGTCACCAAGCTCACAGTCTCACCAACCCCACACTAATCCCATTTAATTCTCCCCACATTCCTATCAACTACTCCAAATAACACAGAGCAGACTCCCCACCATTGACTCCATCTACACTTTGTGCCTGACAGGAGAGGGGAGAGGAGGGAATGACCACGGTGTGAGTGGTCCTTGGTTATGTTGGCTGCTTTTCCAAGGCAGCGTGAAGTATAGTTTAGTTACAGCATGGAAACCGGCCCTTTGGCCCTCCGAGTTCCTGCCGACCATCGATCACCTGTTCACAATGGGGTGACACAGCGGTTGAGTTGCTGCCTCACAGCGCCAGAGGGCCCAGGTTCAATACTGACGGATAGGTGCTGTCTATACGGAGTTTGCACGTTCTCCCTGTGACCACATTGGGTTTTCTCCGGGTGCTCCGGTTTCCTCCCACACTCCAAAGTTTATAGGTTAATTGGCTTTGGTACGATTGCCCCTATTGTGTAGGATAGAACAACAGTGAACGGATGATCATTGGTCGACACAGACTGGGTGGGCCGAAGGGCCGTTTTGATGGATCCTCAATGGCTAGTACAGAGACAGTGGGGCTGAAGGGCCGTTTCTGTGCTGAATGACACCGAGATTCTCTCCCTCTCCACCCCACCCCCCCCCCCCCCCCCAAACCCATCTCTCTTCAGTCCTGTGTGCCTCACGGACTCTCCTGCCACAGACACTGTGCTCCCTCCCCACACATCCCAGCCCGACTCAAAGTTCTTGCACACCCTCTCTGTTCCGAGAAGAGGCCTCACAACAATGAACTGGGAGAGTCGGCAACTGCCTCGCCACATCACCCACATTCCAGACGCATTCCTTCAAGAAGTTCCACTGTCCCCCTCCAGGGAATTGAACATAAAGTTGTTCGAGAGGAGACCCACACCTGGTGATAATAACCCCACCCGGTCTCACACCCCCCACACGCCCAGCGCACCCACCCCCCACCTCACCAATCCGGTCTTGGGGGGGAATCACACATGCTGATTACTTTAGAGGTACAGCACAGAGACAGCCTTCAGCCCACCAAGTCCACGCCAACCATCGATCACAAGCACTACCCTACACACTAGGGGCAATTACAATCTTATCGAAGCCAATTAACCTAGAAATCCACACACCTTTGGAGTGTGGGAGGAAACCAAAGCACCCGGAGAAAAGCCACACAAACGTGCAAACTCTGTGAAGACAGCACCCGAGATCAGGATCGAACCCAAGTCTCTGGCACTGAGGCAGTAACTCTACCATTGTGCCACTGTGCTGCCCCAAAATCTCTACTGTCACAGCCTGGTTTAGAAACAGCTCTGCCCAAGACCACAGGAAATCAGAGAGAGTTGAGGATGTAGCCCAGTCCATCACATGGACCAGACTCCCCACCACTGACTCCATCTACACTTCACACTGCCTCTGGAAAGCAGCCAACATAATGAAAGGCTTGTCCCACCCCAGTCATTCCCTCTTCTCCCCGCTCCCGTCTGGTAGAAGGTACAGAAGCTTGAAAGCGCGCCCCACCAGACTCAGGAACAGCTTCTTCCCCTCTGTTCTCAGACCACTGAATGGTCCATAAGCTAGCGTGTAATCCCGATCTTCCACCTACCTCAATATGGCCCTTGCACTTTTTTAAACTGCACTTTCTTTGTAACTGTAACACCATATTGTGCAGGCTGGTATTTTTCTCTTTGCTCTACCTGTTGTATGTGTGTACGGTTTGACTGTACTCATGCCACAGTATAAATTGATTGGATAGCACGCAGACAAATGTTCTTCACTGTATCTCCATACACGCAACAATAATAAACCAACAGCAATACCCCCACACAAAGAAAATTACCACCTTTTAAAGATATAGCTTCCTGAAAACGAGACCGTTGCTTTTTTTAAATGCAGGTTCATTATTATGTTGAATGCTTATAAAAACAGCCAACATGTTAATTGACCGAGCTGCCTGTGGGCTGGTGAGGGGCAAGTTGTGTGTCAGTCTGAGAGGCGGGTAGTCGTCTGTCAGTTTGGGGGAGAGGGGACACGTATAGTCAATCTGGGGGGGGGGGGGTCAATTGTCTCAGTCTGGAGAGGCAGCTGTCAGTTTAGGGGGAGGTAGAGAGGGGGAAGGTAGAGAGTTGGGGGGGAGGTAGAGAGTTGGGGGGGAGGTGGAGAGTTGGGGGGGGTGGAGAGTGGTGGGGGGGGGAGGTGGAGAGTTGGGGGGGAGGTAGAGTGGTGGGGGGGGGAGGGGGTCTGCGTGTTTACCCCGGGGGGGGGGGGGGGGGGTCCGTGTCCCAGTCGGGGAGGTCTCTCACTCTCTCTCTCTCTCTCTGGGTCGGGGGGGGGGGGGAGCAGGTTGCGAGGTTGCCCCGGACGGTGGTCGCTGTCAGACCCCCCCCCCCCCGGGGGCGCCGGCCGGCCGGTCGGTCGTGGACTTACCTGGGCTGAGGCCGCCGTGTAGAAACATCGCCAGCAGGAAGGAGCCGAGGCAGAGGGACAGCGAGGCGGGCGGCCTGCCCCCGGCCCCGACCCCGGCCCCGACCCCTCCACCTCCACCGCATCCCCCCCCCCCCCCCGGCCCGGGGTCTCCTCTACCCCCCGGACCCCACACTCTCTGCTCCCCGTTACCCACCCGCCCGCCCCGCCCCTCTCCCCCCCCGGCCCGGGACTCCTCTCCTCCAATGCTCCCGCTCCCGCTCCCGCTCCTCTCCCCTGGTCTCCCCTCACTCCTCTACCCTCCCTCCCCTGGTCTCTCCACCTCTCATCTTGCCCCTCCCCTGCTCCTCTCTCTCTCCCGCCCCCCTCTCCCCGGGTCCCCGCCCCTCTCCACCGCTTCAATGTATCCACTGGACGTATCAGCGTATACACTGTATCCACTGGATGTATCAGTGTACACTGTATCCACTGGACGTATCAGCGTACACACTGTATCCACTGGATGTATCAGTGTACACTGTATCCACTGGATGTATCAGTGTACACTGTATCCACTGGATGTATCAGCATACACACTGTATCCACTGGATGTATCAGCGTACACACTGTATCCACTGGATGTATCAGTGTACACTGTATCCACTGGACGTATCAGCGTATACACTGTATCCACTGGATGTATCAGTGTACACTGTATCCACTGGACGTATCAGCGTATACACTGTATCCACTGGATGTATCAGTGTACACTGTATCCACTGGACGTATCAGCGTACACACTGTATCCACTGGATGTATCAGTGTACACTGTATCCACTGGATGTATCAGTGTACACTGTATACACTGGATGTATCAGCATACACACTGTATCCACTGGATGTATCAGCGTACACACTGTATCCACTGGATGTATCAGTGTACACTGTATCCACTGGACGTATCAGCGTATACACTGTATCCACTGGATGTATCAGTGTACACTGTATCCACTGGACGTATCAGCATACACACTGTATCCACTGGATGTATCAGTGTACACTGTATCCACTGGACGTATCAGCGTATACACTGTATCCACTGGATGTATCAGTGTACACTGTATCCACTGGACGTATCAGCGTATACACTGTATCCACTGGATGTATCAGTGTACACTGTATCCACTGGACGTATCAGCGTACACACTGTATCCACTGGATGTATCAGTGTACACTGTATCCACTGGATGTATCAGTGTACACTGTATCCACTGGATGTATCAGCATACACACTGTATCCACTGGATGTATCAGCGTACACACTGTATCCACTGGATGTATCAGTGTACACTGTATCCACTGGATGTATCAGTGTACACTGTATCCACTGGATGTATCAGTGTACACTGTATCCACTGGTTGTATCTGTACACTGTATCCACTGGATGTATCAGTGTGCACTGTATCCACTGGATGTATCAGTGTGCACTGTATCCACTGGATGTATCAGCATACACACTGTATCCACTGGATGTATCAGTGTACACTGTATCCACTGGATGTATCAGTGTACACTGTATCCACTGGATGTATCAGCATACACACTGTATCCACTGGATGTATCAGTGTACATACAGAATCCACTGGATGTATCAGTGTACAGTGTACTGGGACATCCGAGATGTCCTCATTCTTTAGGGAATGGGGCTTCCCCTCTCCCATCATGGATGAGGACCTCACTCGTGTCTCCTCGGTACCCCGCAGCTCCGCCCTTGCTCCCCCTCCCCCTAGTCGCAACAGAGACAGAGTCCCCTAGTCCTTACCTTCCACCCCACCAGCCATCGCATATAACACATAATCCTCCAACATTTTCGCCACCTCCACAGGGATCCCAACACTAGTCACATCTTTCCATCTTCACCCCTTTCCGCCTTCAACAGAGACCGTTCCATTTGCAACTCCCTGGTTAACTCATCCCTTCCCACCCAAACCACCCCCTTCCCAGGTACTGTCCCCATGCAACCGCAGGAGATGCAACCGCAGGAGATGCAACCCCTGTCCCTATACCTCCTCCCTCGACTCTGTCCAGGGACCCCAACAGTCTTTTCAGTTAGGCAGAGGTTCACCTGCACCTCCTCCAACCTCATCTACTGTATCCGTTGTTCAAGATGTGGACTCTTATACATCGGCGAGACCAAACGTAGATTGGCTGATTGTTTCACTGAACACCTTCGCTCAGTCCGCCTGGACCTACCTGACCTCCCGGTTGCAAAACACTTTAATGCTCCTTCCCATTCCCACACTGACCTTTCTGTCCTCAGTCTCCTCCATTGTCAGAGTGAGGCCAAATGCAAATTGGAGGAACAGCATCTCATATTTCGCTTGGGCAGCTTACTGCCCAGTGGTATAAATCTTGATTTCTCTAACTTCAAGTAACCCCGGCATTCCCTCTCTCTCCATCCTTCCCCCACCCAAGTCACACCAGCTTCTTGTTTTCACTCAGCAAACAGCTAAAAATGACGTGTTTCCTTTATCATTGTTACCTTTTTTGCATATCTTTCATTGTCCTTTATCTCTCTACATCATCGTCTACATCTTTTGTTTCCCTTTCCCCTGACTAGTCTGAAGAAGGGTCTCGACCCGAAACATCACCCATTCCTTCTCCTCAGAGATGCTGCCTGACCCATTGAGTTACTCCAACTTTTTGTATCTATCCCCATCGATGGACCTGTTCAAATGCTTTGGAAATGTCTGAAGGGTCTTGACCTAAAACACTTCCAGTCCACCCCCTCCACAGATGCTGCCTGACTCACTGAGTTCCTCCAGCACTTTGTGTGTGTTTCTTTTTGTCCAGAGACTTGTGGACACAGCCCAGACCATCACACAAACCATTCTCCCTTCCAATGACTCCATCTACACTTCACGCTACCTCAGCAAGACCAACAGCATAATCACCAGTCTCACCCTAGCCACTCCCTCTTCTCCCCTCTCCCATCATTGGAGACCTTTGAACAACACATTTATTCATATTTTACTGGAATTTACCTTGCACTAAACATTATAGCCTTTACACTGCATCTATACACTGTGGATGGTTTGATTGGTCTTTCCACTAACTGGATAGCACAAAACAAAAAGGCTTTTCACTTCGGTATACTTGACAATAATAATAATAATTTACAGGTCTGTTATGTGCAGCAAGTAAGAATATGACAATTAAACACGACTCTTGGCCCCCTTGACCCTTGCTGCATATTGACAAACAGCAGTAGATAGTTAAACATTTATCACAACCTAATTGATCAACAACAGTAAAGGGAGGTTCTCCTGTTTTAATTGACTGATTCAAGAGAAACAAAGTGTCAGTGAACATTGGGAAACTAGAAAGGAAATTGCGGGAGCCCTGGTTGAAATTTTGTGAATCAGCCTTAAATACAGGAGAGGTGCCAGAAGACTGGAGGGTGGCAAATGTTGTGCCTCTATTCAAGAAGGGCTGCAGGGAAAATACTGGGAACTACAGGCCGGTGAGCTTAACAACTGTAGTTGGAAAGTTTCTAGAGAGTATTCTGAGGGGTAGGTTACAGAGGTATTTGGGCGGGCAAGGGCTGATTAGGGATAGTCAGCATGGTTTTGTACGTGGGAGGTCATGTCTCACCAATCTGATTGAGTTTTTTAAAGACGTGATCAAAAAGGTCGATGAGGGCAGAGTTGTAGATGTTGTATACATGGATTTCAGTCAGGCGTTCGACAAGGTTCCACATGGTAGACTGCTCTGGAAGGTTAGATCGCATGGGATACAAGGAGAGATAGCTGAATGGATAGCAAATTGACTTAATGGAAGGAAGCAGAAGGTGATGGTGGAAGGTTGTTTCTCGGACTGGAGGCCTGTGACTAGTGGTGTGCCTCAGGGTTCGGTGTCATCTACATCAATGATGATTTGGATGAGAACAAACACGGCAAGTTTGCTGATGATACAAAAGTGGGTAGTTTTGCAGATAGTGAAGATGGTTGTGAACGATTACAGCAGGATTTGGATCGATTGGCCAGATGGGCTGAGGAATGGTTGGTGGAATTTAATGCAGAGAAATGTGAGGTGTAACATTTTGGGATACCTAACAAGGGCAGGACTTACACAGTGAATGGTGGGCCTCTGGGGAGAGTTGTAGAGCAGAGGGATCTAGGAGTGCAGGTTCATGGTTCCTTGAAGGTCAGGTCGCAGGTAGATAAGGTGATCAAAAAGGATTTTGGCACATTGGTCTTCATCAGTCAGTGTATTGAGTATTAAGTATAGAAGTTGGGAGAAGATGTTGCAGTTGGAAAAGACGTTGGTGAGACCGCATTTAGAGTATTGTGTTCAGTTAGTTCTGGGCACTGTGTAAAAGGAAAGATATTGTCAAGCTTGAAAGGGTTCAGAGCAGATTTATGAGGAGGTTGCCAGGACTAGAGGGTCTGAGCTATAGGAAGAGGTGGAGTAGGCTGGGTCTCTATTCCTTGGAGTGCAGGAGGATGAGGGGTGGTCTTAAAGAGGTGCATAAAATCATGAGAGGAATAGATCGGGCAGATGCACAGAGTCTCTTGTCCAGAGTGGGCAATCGAGGACCAGAGGACATAGGTTCAAGGTGAAGGAGAAAAGATTTAATAGGAATCTGAGGGGTAACATTTTCACACAAAGGGTGGTGGAACAAGCTGCCAAAGGAGGTAGTTGAGGCTGGGACTATCCCAACGTTTAAGAAACAGACAGGTACATGGATAGGACAAGTTTGGAGGGTCATGGACCAAGTGCAGGCAGGTGGGATTAGTGTAGCTGGGACATGTTGGCCGGTGTGGGCAAGTTGGGCAGAAGGGCCTGTTTCCACACTGTATCACTCTATGACTCTATTAGTGTGTCTGCACATGGAGTATTGTGTTCAGTTATGGTCACCCTGCTGTAGGAAGGATGTCGTTAAGCTGGAAAGTGTACAGAGAAGATTTACGAGGATCTTACCAGAACCCGAGGGCCTGAGGTACAGGGAGAGGTCTGGCAGGCTAATACTTTATTCATTGGAGCGCAGGAGAAAGAGGGCTGATATTATAAAGGTGTTTAAAAATGAGGGAAATAGATAGGGTGAATGCACAGTTTTTTACCCACAGTAGGGGAATCAAAAACCAAAGGACATCAGTTTAAAATGAGAGGGGAAAGAATTACATAGAACATGGAACAGGAACAGGCCCTTCGGCCCACAATGTCTGTGTCAAACATTATTTCAAGACCCTCTCTCATCAACCTACGCATAATCAATATCCAAAAGTCTTTTATCCGAGTAGGAGAATCAAGAGCCAAAGGACATGGGTTTAAAAATGAAAGGGGAAAGATTTGATAGGAACCCGAGGGGCAACTTTTGCCACACAGAGGGTGGTGGGTATATGGAATGAGCTGCCAGAGGAGGTAGTTGAGGCATGTACTATAACAGCATTTAAAAGACATTTGGACAGGTACATGGATAGGAAAGGTTTAGAGGGATATTGGCCAA
Organism: Rhinoraja longicauda; assembly: GCF_053455715.1. NCBI lineage: Eukaryota > Metazoa > Chordata > Chondrichthyes > Rajiformes > Arhynchobatidae > Rhinoraja > Rhinoraja longicauda. Next base: position 20,255,348 of record NC_135969.1, on the reverse strand, counting down.
ATGGATGTAAATGGGACCAGTGTAAAATGGGGAATCATAGTCGGCATGGACGAGTTGGGCTGAAGGACCTGTGTCTGTGCCGTGTGACTCTATGACATAATAAAGATGCTGGTGAATAATTAAACTGACCTGGTCTTCCTACAGTTCTGGACCCAGTGAAATAGGAACCAATATCACTCACAGAAACACTTGACATCAGAAATCTCGCTCATTGCTGTTTGCCAGTACCCAGTCTAGCCGGACCGTTTGAAAGTTTTTGTCCTTGTACTCAAACCCTCCTCCCTGTCTCGTCCTCCACTACTGACACCAACAGAAACCTCTGGTGCTCCGTTCAGGCCTCTGCACTCACCAACCTTCCTAAACTGTTTCCAGAACTGGAGGGTTTGAGTTATAAGGAGAAGCTGGGCAGACCTTGCCAAGCCAACAATGGGCCTACCAGGTATCGCCCTGCCCGAGGTCACGTGCAGAAACAAACTGCACATGCTGGTTTATAACAAAGACAGACTCAAAGAGCTGGAGTAACTCAGCGGGTCAGGCAGCATCGTTGGAGAAAAAGATGGGGGACTCTTCTTCAGACAAGGTCATTTGTGTCTCGCCTTGATTGGTCCTGGTCCTTTCTCGCCTCCAGCACTTTACCCCCACCCCACCCTACTTTCAATCTGAAGAAGGGTCCCGACACGAAACGGCAGCCATCCTTTTCCCCAGAGATGCTGCCTGACCCGCTGAGTTCCTGCAGTACTTTGTGCCTATCTCTGCCTAGACTGGGACTGTTGCCCCTGGATTGAAGGAACCCAAGGGGTAACCTTTCATCTTTACCCATCTGACCTCAAATGTCTTTGACATTTCCACCCTGCGATGAAGATTCCAACTGTCTACCCTATCGAAGACTTTCATCATTAATTTATTGCACGGCTGTGGACTTGTTTTCTACGTGTTTTTCACAAATGTGGGGGTGTGATGGGATGGCGTAGTGGGAGCTTCACTCTGTGTCTGGCCCCAGGGGTCTGCGATGTTAATTACCTGAAATTCCTTCTCTCCAGAGACGCTGCCTGACCCGCTGAGTTACTCCAGCATTTTGTGATACCTTTGATTTGTACCAGCATCTGCAGTTATTCTCCTACACATACCTAATTGACTTGGAAACACATTATATCAAAACTGACAACTACAAAAGGAACATTTTTCACATTTATTTAGTCATTTGGCGTTGAAGATAATTCAATCTCTGTGCTGCCACCATGAGGCCTTTGTTAATATTTTTTTGAGCATGAAGGCATCTGAAAAGTAAGCACAGTTTTGAGTGTCCCCTCCCATATATCTCCCCATCCTCCACTTCGCCCCCCTCCCTCTACTCCCCTCCCCTCCCCACCCACTTCCCTCCCCTCCCTTCCCACATGTGCTATCTCCCACGCGCTCAGTCTGCCAAGGCCTACTGGATCTCCTGGTTGCTAAAACCATTTCACCTCCCCTTCCCATCCCTATCACTTGTAGGCCTTGTCTGGCCCCTCCTTTCCAGCTTTCTCCCCCCCCACCACCCCGCCACCCCTCAACAAACAGTCTGAAGAAGGGTTTTGACCTGACCCGCTGAGTTACTGCAGCACCAACAAATAAAATGTATTGTTGTTCCCTCAACAGCACTAGGTCCAAATCCTGGAACTTCCCCGCCCTCTATCAGCCCTGTGAACCCCCTCCAGGAAAAGCAGCAGTGGTTCAAGAAGGCAACTCACCCCCTTCAGCGCCAGAGACCTGGGTTTGATCCTGACTACCGGTGCTGTCCGTACATTTGTACGTTCCCCTGTGACTGCGTGGGTTTACTCCAGGTAGTCTGCTTTCCTCCCACATCTCAGACGTGCAGGTTTATAGGGTAATTGGCCTCTGCAAATTGTAATTTGTAAATTCTGCGTTGTATCTCCAAAGTCTAAAGTCAAGGGACTACAGAGGCTGGTTTACAATAAAAGGCACAAAGTGCTGGGGTAACTCCGCGCGCGGCGGGTCAGGCAAGATCTCTGGAGAATATGTTCCTCCCAATGCTGACAGTTTCAGTAAGTTTAGATCTATAGCGTGGAAACAGGCCCTTCGGCCCACCGCGTCCATGCTGACCCGCGAACACCCATATCCTGCACACGAGGGACAATTTACAGAGACCAATTAACCTACAAACCTGCATGTCGAGGGAAACCGGAGCACCCGGAGGAAAATGCTGGTCTGGCCCAGATGGAGCAAATAAATAAATGAATCTTATTTCTCCTCAGCTTCCCCATCTCCATTTTCTTTAAAGACTATCATGGCAGATGTCAGTGCAGGGATGTGGAGGGGCAGGAGCTGGGAGTGTGGGCGATGGGGAGATGGTTGGTTGCTGATGTCCTACCAGAACATCGCTGCTGCTGTGGCCGTAGATCTTCCTGTCCACCAGCCGGGGCTTGGGCTTCATAAGCGGGAGCTTGCAGTTGGGGGAAGCGTTCCTTCAACAACCTCTCCTCCAGCCGGCTGGGGATGGGCATCTCCGTTGGGGCATAGCTCTCACGCACCATGACAAACATGCTGAGGGTAGAGGAATGGGCAGGCATGGGTCACTGTCCCTAGACTGGTGGAGCGCCCATTCCCCAACACCATCTAGCACCTCACCCCAACACCCAGCCCCCTAAACGCCAACACCACATACCGCTAAACGCCAACACCCAGCCCCTACACCCCAACACCCAGCCCCTACACCCCAACACCCAGCCCTTACACCCAGCCCTTACACCCCAACACCCAGCCCCTACACCCCAACACCCAGCCCCAACGCCCCGACACCCCAACACCCAAACACCCAGCCCCTACACCCCAACACCCAGCCCCAACGCCCCGACACCCCAACACCCAAACACCCAGCCCCTACACCCCAACACCCAGCCCCTACACCCCAACACCCAGCCCCTACACCCCAACACCCAGCCCCTACACCCCAACACCCCAACACCCAGCCCCTACACCCCAACACCCAGCCCCTACACCCCAACACCCAGCCCCTACACCCCAACACCCAGCCCCTACACCCCAACACCCAGCCCCTACACCCCAACACCCCAACACCCAGCTCCTACACCCCAACACCCAGCCCCTACACCCCAACACCCAGCCCCTACACCCCAACACCCAGCCCCTACACCCCAACACCCAGCCCCTACACCCCAACACCCAGCCCCTACACCCCAACACTCCAACACCCAGCCCCTACACCCAGCCCCTACACCCCAACACCCAGCCCCAACGCCCAGCCCTTACACCCCAACACCCAGCCCCTACACCCCTACACCCAGCCCCTACACCCCAACACCCAGCCCCTACACCACAACACCCAGCCCCTACACCCCAACACCCCAACACCCAGCCCCTACACCCCAGCACCCCAACACCCAGCCCCTACACCCCAACACCCAGCCCCTACACCCCAACACCCAGCCCCAACGCCCCAACACCCAGCCCCTACACCCCAACACTCAGCCCCTACACCCCAACACCCAGCCCCAACGCCCCGACACCCCAACACCCAAACACCCAGCCCCTACACCCCAACACCCAGCCCCTACACCCCAACACCCAGCCCCTACACCCCAACACCCAGCCCCTACACCCCAACCCTTTACACCCCAACACCCAGCCCTTACACCCCAACTGGAATGGCAGGACTTTCATATGAAGAAAGACTGGATAGACTAGGCTTGTACTCGCTGGAATTTAGAAGACTGAGGGGGGATCTTATTGAAACATATAAAATTCTTAAGGGGTTGGAGAGGCTAGATGCGAGAAGATTGTTCCCGATGTTGGGGAAGTCCAGAACCAGGGGTCACAGCTTAAGGATAAGGGGGAAATCTTTTAGGACCGAGATGAGAAAACATTTCTTCACACAGAGAGTGGTGAGTCTGTGGAATTCTCTGCCACAGAAGGTAGTTGAGGCCAGTTCATTGGCTATATTTAAGAGGGAGTTAGATGTGGCCCTTGTGGCTAAAGGGATCAGGGGGTATGGAGAGAAGGCAGGTACGGGATACTGAGCTGGATGATCAGTCATGATCATATTGAATGGCGGTGCAGGCTCAAAGGGCCGAATGGCCTACTCCTGCACCTATTTTCTATGTTTCTATGTTTCTAACACCCAGCCCTTACACCCCAACATCCAGTTCACACCCCAACCCCTTACACCCAACACCCACCCCCTAATACCATCTATCCCTCACCCCAACACCCAACCCCTTACACCCTAACATACCCCTTACATCCCAACACCTACCCCTTCCAAGTCCCCATCCCTTCTCCTCCTCCCTCATGACCTCATCTACACAACCACACACCGCCAACAACCTCCTCCAACGTCCCCTTCTCCCTTCTTACTGCCTCCCACATCCCCACTCATCCACCTCTCCACTCCTCCCTCCAACTCCCTCCCCATTCACAATTCTCCCTAACCTCCATTCTTCCTCCCACCATCCCAAACCTACTCAGGTACTCCAGCACTTTGCATTCCATGCGGGATTGCAGCGCCTGCAGTTCCTTGTGTGTCCCTCCATTTGTCCCCTCCCCCTCCCCCTCCCCCATGCGGGGTGTTACTGACCGGTAGCGGGGGTCCGTGTTTGGGATGAGGCGATTGGGCTTCGTCTGTGACAGGGGGGTGGGGAAGTGTGAGCAGAACTTGATACTGGCCGGGACGGGGATCCTCCCGGTGAGGCGGCGATGGAGGGGCAGCGGCTCGCTCTGCATCACCGATGACGTCAACACTGCAAGAAACGAGAGACACTGTGAATATCCACACCTCCACCTCAGCCGGCATCTGGCCTGGCGAGGCCTGCCTAGCCTAGACTGACATTGTTTATCTTCATTTATCTCAGGCTAGCCTAGCCTCGCCCAGTCTGGCCTCGTTTATCATATTTTAATTTGGTCCAGTTTAATTTAGTTTATTTAATTTCATGGTTCAATGTGGAGGGGGGGGGTGTAAGTGGAGGGGGGATGGGGGTGTGGGTGGAGGGGGGATGGGGGTGTGGGTGGAGGGGGGATGGGGGTGTGGGTGGAGGGGGGATGGGGGTGTGGGTGGAGGGGGGATGGGGGTGTGGGTGGAGGGGGGGGTGGGGGTGTGGGTGGAGGGGGGATGGGGGGGTGGGTGGAGGGGGGATGGGGGTGTGGATGGAGGGTGGGGGTGGGTGGAGGGGGGGGTGGGTGGAGGGGGGATGGGGGTGTGGGTGGAGGGGGGGGTGGGTGGAGGGGGGATGGGGGGATGGGGGGGATGGGGGATGGGGGTGGGTGGAGGGGGGATGGGGGTGGGTGGAGGGGGGATGGGGGTGGGTGGAGGGGGGATGGGGGTGGGTGGAGGGGGGATGGGGGTGGGTGGAGGGGGGATGGGGGTGGGTGGAGGGGGGATGGGGGTGGGTGGATGGGGGGTGTGGATGGAGGGTGGGGGTGGGTGGAGGGGGGGGTGGGTGGAGGGGGGATGGGGGTGTGGGTGGAGGGGGGGTGGGTGGAGGGGGGATGGGGGGGTGGGTGGATGGGGGGGATGGGGGATGGGGGATGGGGGTGGGTGGAGGGGGGATGGGGGTGGGTGGATGGGGGTGTGGATGGAGGGTGGGGGTGGGTGGAAGGGGGGGTGGGTGGAGGGGGGGATGGGGGTGTGGGTGGAGGGTGGGTGTGGGTGGAGGGTGGGGGGGAGCGGGTGTGGGTGGGTGGAGGGGGGATGGTGGCGATGGGGGGCTCACCTTGCTGCATTTTCAGCGACTTGCTGCAGTTCTCGTGGCCGGGGAGGTTGCGCTGGCGGTGCATGCGCTGCAGCTCATTCACGATGCGCCGCTCCTTGCCCAGCGAGGCGCGCTCTTGCTGCATGACCTTCTGTGACTCCCTCCTGTGGGGAGCGCACACCCAGGGGTGCTGTAGGGAGCAGGACACTCCCACATCTCCTCCCCGCCCACTCCCCTCCCACGCTCCACACCCCCTACCCCCACATCTCCTCCCTTTGCACTCCCCTCCCCCCCCTCCACACCCACCCACCCCCACATTATCTCCCCCCCCTCCCACATCCACACCTTGCCACCCCCACATCACGTCTCCACCCCACTCCACCACCCTTCCCCTACCCACCCTCACCCCCTCCCGCACCCCGCACCCACCTCCCCCTCCCCCACCTCCCCACCCTGACACCCACACCCCACCCACTCCCCCAATCCTTCTCCTCCCCTCCCCATCCCTCTCTGCCTGTCCCCACCCCTCCACCTCTCTCACCCACCCCTCTCCCCCTCCACTCCTTAGCTCACTCCCCCCACCCATCCCCTCTCCCTTTCCCCCTCTCTCCATCCAACTCCTCCTCCCTCTCTCTCACCCCAACCCCAGTATTGTGGGAGGGGCGGTGAGGTAGCGCATTGTGGGAGGGGCAGTGAGGGAGTGCTGCGCTGTGAGAGGGGGGGGTGAGGGAGTGGGCACTGAGGGAGGGGGGGTGAGGGAGCATGGTGCTGAGGGAGGGGGGGTGAGGGAGCGTGGTGCTGAGGGAGGGGGGGGTGAGGGAGCGTGGTGCTGAGGGAGGGGGGGTGAGGGAGGGGGCACTGTGGGAGAGGGGGTTGAGGGAGGGGGCACTGTGGGAGGGGGGGTGAGGGAGGGGGCACTGTGGGAGGGGGGGTGAGGGAGCGTGGTGCTGAGGGAGGGGGCACTGAGGGAGGGGGTGCTGTGGGAGGGGGTGCTGTGGGAGGGGGGTGAGGGAGGGGGGTGAGGGAGGGGGCACTGAGGGAGGGGGGGTGAGGGAGGGGGGGGTGAGGGAGGGGGGGTGAGGGAGGGGGCACTGAGGAGGGGGCACTGAGGGAGGGGGGGTGAGGGAGGGGGCACTGAGGGAGGGGGGGTGAAGGAGCGTGGTGCTGAGGGAGGGGGGGGTGAGGGAGTGCCGTGCTGTGGGAGGGGGTGCTGTGGGAGGGGGGGTGAGGGAGGGGGCACTGTGGGAGGGGGGTGAGGAAGGGGGCACTGTGGGAGGGGGGGTGAGGGAGTGTGGCGCTGAGGGAGGGGGGGTGAGGGAGTGCCGTGCTGTGGGAGGGGCGGTACCTCTGCATCTGAGACATCAGCCAGTCCATCACTGAAATATTCACCCTGTGTCGAAGCAAGAGGCAGTTACAGGTCACACAGCCTACGAACACCCGCACCTGTCTACCCCGTGTGTTACTCCAGGGTACAGAGCCCACCCCACCCAGGGGTGCTCCAACTGGGAACACCCCTCCTTTCCCTTCTCTTACTCTCTCTTTTTATCTGTGTCTGCCAACCCCCCCCCCTTCCCCCCTCCCTCTTTCCCTCTGTCTCTCTATCTCTGCTCCATTTCTCTTTGTCCATCTATTTTGCTCACTCTCCTTGTCTCTCTGGCCCCCTCTTTCTTACTTTCTCTCCCATCCCTTTCTCTGATCCTCCCTCCCCCCTCCTCCATCTGTTATCCACCTGTCCAGCAAATGGGAGACCGCATGGTGGGGATGGGGGTGGGAGTTGGGGGAAAGACAGAGAAACGTATTTGGGTGGACCATTTGCCGAGGTCTAGCACAGCGATAATGGGCCGAATAGCCTCACTTGCCACTGTGCAGACACTGTAACTGTGGGATTCCACCAGGGGTGGGGATGTGTGCTGTGCATGGTTCTCGTGTGAGCAGGCACACACCTATCCTTCTGCAAGGAGACTGGGAACTGCCTGTGGCGAGAGGGGGTTGGGTGGGGGGAGAGGGGGGAGGGCATGGGGGTCAGCCCTTTGCCCAGCAGACCATTTGACCATATTCCACTTGGAGTATTGTGAGCAGTTTTGGGCCCCGTATCTAAGGAAGGATGTACAGGCGTTGGAGAGGGTCGAGAGGAGGTTTACGAGAATGATCCCGGTGATGATTGGGTTAACGTATGTAGAGCATCTGACAGCTCCGGACCTGTACTCGCTGGAGTTTAGAACTTACCGAATAGTGAAAGGCCTGGATAGAGTGGATGTGAGAGGACGTTTACACTAGTGGGAGAGTACCAGGGGCCTTAGCCTCAGAATAAAAAGATGTACTTTTAGAAAGGAGATGAGGAGGAGTTTCTTTAGCCAGAGGGTGGTGAATCTGTGGGATTCATTGCCACATGTGGCGTGGAAGCCGAGTCGTTGGGTATTTTTAAAGCGGAGATTGACATGTTCTTGATTCGCAAGAGTGTACAGGGTTGCGGGGCAAGGGCAGGAGAATGAGGTTGAGAGCGAAAGATAGATCAGCCATGATTGAATGGTGGAGTGGACTCACTGGGCTGAATGGCTTAATTCTGCTCCTATGTCTTATTGACTTTCTTATGAAATTATGACCCCTCCCTCACTCGTCCCCACTCTCCCCAGGACCGCTGGTCACTCACCTCCGCACACCTCTTGTTGACTGAATGGGGGGGAGGGGGGGGGGGGGGGGGGGACACAAGAATGGGAGCCGGTTAGAAACAGCAGCAGGAATAATCCATTCAGTCTGTCCAACCCTTCCGTTCACCAAGACCCTGCCGGACCCTCCCTGTTCCCACACGCCCCCACATCAGGAACAGCTTCTTCCCCTCTGTAATCAGGCTTCTGAACATCAGCTAGGGTACTGTCCGATTCTCCTCTGCACCATTGCAGACATTGGACATTGGGTAAAAAACATTTTATCGGGATGCATTACAGCACGGTTTGGGAACGGCTCCATTCAAGATCGCTAGAAATTGCAGAGAAATGTGGACGTTGCCCAGACCATCACACAGACCAACCTCCCTTTCATTGCCTCCATCTACACTTCACGCTGCCTCGGCAAATCCACCAGCATAATCCAGAGCCAGCCATTCCCTTCTCCCTCTCTCATCAGACAAATGGTATGGATGTGTGAAAATGCACACCTGCAGATACAGGGACAATTTCTTCCCAGCTGTTATCAGGCCACTGAACCATCCTACTAACAACTAGAGAACAGTCCTGAGGTATTATCTACCTCATTGGAGACCCTTAAATTATATTTGATCTGATTTACTGGACTTTATCTTAAGAGTCATAGAGTCATGGAGTGATACAGTGTGGAAACAGGCCCTTCAGCCCAACTTGCCCACACCGGCCAACATGCCCCATCTACACTAGGCCCATCTGCCAGCATTTGGTCCATATCACTCCAAAACTGTCTAGCTGCTTCTTAAATGTTGGAATAGTCCCAGCCTCAACTACCTCCTCTGGCAGCTCGTTCCATACACCCACCACCCTTTGTGTTAAAAAGTTGTCCATCAGATTCCTATTAAATCTTTTCCCCTTCACCTTAAACCTATGTCCCCTGGTCTTCGATTCACCCACTCTGGCAATAGATTCTTGTGCATCTACCTGATCTATTCCCCTCGTGATCTTATACACCTCAAAAAGATCACCCCTCATCCTCCTGCGCTCTAAGGAATAGAGTCCAAGCCTACTCAACCTCTGCCTATAGCTCACACTCTCTGGTCCTGGGAACATCCTCGTAAATCTTCTCTGTACCCTTTCCAGCTTGACAACATCTTTCCTTTTACACGGCGTCCAGAACTGAACACAATACTCTAAATGTGGCCTCACCAACGTCTTGTGCAACTGCAACATGACCTCCCAACTTCTACACTCAATATTTTATACTCTATACTCAATACTCTGGCTAATGAAGTCCAATGTACCAAAACCCTATTTGGCCACCCAATCTTCCTGTGACTCCACCTTCAGGGAGCTATGGGAACTGCGCTCCTAGAACCCCTTGGCTCTATAACACTTCCCAGAGACCTACTGTGTAGATCCTGCCCATGTTACATTTCCAAAATGGATCACCTCACATTATTCTGCTTTACATTCCATCAACCATTCCACAGCCCACGGGGAGAACGTGCAAACTCTGTACAGACAGCACCCATAGGCAGGATTGAACTTGGGTCATTGGCGCTTTATGGCATCAACTCTACTGCTGCACCACTGCGTACCGAGACACTGTGAATAGCTTTTTGGTTGCGTGCATAAAGACTAAACATGATATCAATCAAGCCAATGTACAGAGTACAGATACAGGAGAAAGGGAATAATGTTTAGTGCAAGATAAAGTCCAATAAAGTTCGAATAAGATCAATGAGGTAGATGGGTGAGGACTGCTCCCACTTGCTTACACCCACCCCCCCCCCCCCCCCCCCCCCCCCCCCCCCAACACCGTGTTGGTTCCCTCCTGGCCTTGGGTTAAACTCTACCACCCTCACATGGTCATGGCGGACAATCGGCAATGCCAGACATCATCCCCACCCCCCACCCCATGGTCCACTAGTGCATGGGTTTTTACTGTATTGTTACATATTGAACAAAGCTGCATCCTTTGTATTTCTTTATTCCAGATCCCTGCATTAATTCCTTGAACCTTACCTCATTTACTGACATCAGCGATGAACCTACATTCACTGTAAGAGCAAAAGCAAAATGTGTGAACTTACACTGAATACAGTAGTGCTGAACATGATGACGTGCCCATCTAAAAGCCTCTTAAACGCCACTATC